>NC_053023.1:364488383-364746741 GCF_003073215.2 Triticum urartu
GGATAGTTATGTGATCCAATTATGTTATTATTGTTGAGAGGACTTGCACTAGTTGAAAGTATGAACCCTAGGCCTTGTTTCCTAGCATTGCAATACCGTTTACACTCACTTTTACCATTCGTTACCTTGCTGTTTTTATATTTTCAGATTACAAAAACTATTATCTACCATCCATATACCACTTGTATCACCATCTCTTCGCCGAACTAGTGCACCTATACAATTTACCATTGTATTGGGTGTATTGGGGACACAAGAGACTCTTTGTTATTTGGTTGCAGGGTTGCTTGAGAGAGACCATCTTCATCCTACGCCTCCTACGGATTGATAAACCTTAGGTCATCCACTTGAGGGAAATTTGCTACTGTCCTACAAACCTCTGCACTTGGAGGCCCAACAACGTCTACAAGAAGAAGGTTGTGTAGTAGACATCACCGGCTCATGCTAGATCATAACGCTTCCAATGAAGTCATGAGGGGGAGGCATTAGACTCGTCTGCCTTCGGTTTATGAGGCAAGGAATCTCTTTAACACGCCAGGAGCAGGAACCAGTAACCCGACAGTAGCAAACCGGGTCGAAGCACCTGGGACGGGTACACCGGTTCAGCCGCGTACAATGGACCCGCCTCGTCAGAAAAATAACCCGCCGCAACACGTGCCGACGCCACCGGGTCATTATTCTAACCCTTTGGATAACATTATCGCTGCGGCGTCATGACTGGTGGCTCTTCCGGTTGATGGTGAGTCACCAACGGCGGTCGAGACACGGAGGGCTAGAGAGCTTCTTCAAACAACACTGACCCAGCAGCATGCTTATTCTTACAGTTGTGATAGGATTCATTCCACCCCTCGCCCGAGCCGAAGTTACAGCAGACATCTGGATGAGCCAGCGGTGTCAAGAAGTGGACAGAACCATAATCCGCCCCGTGGATATAACCTGGCGGGCGGTGGCACTAATGCTCAGAATGTGGTGGATCAAGGAAAAGCCCGTTGAGAGGCCGAGTTTGCGGCACAGTATGCGGCCCGTCAACCCACTCTGGTTCGTCCAACCACTTCTGTGGAGGCAGGTGTAACCTTTAGAAATTTGGGCGTGCCATGCTTAGTGCCAGATCTGCGTAATGAGCGCCTGCCAAAGGATTTCAAAGGTCCTCGTAAGGTACCTAACTATACCGCTGATTTAAGTCCTGAGGCATGGGTTGAGAGTTATGAGATGGCTATGGAATTACTGGATGTCAGTGAGGCTGCATGCGCTAAATATTTCCCCCTAATGTTGGATGGAACGGCCCGTACTTGGTTGAAGGGGCTCCCAGCTAATTCCATCGGGTCATGGGCCGAGTTAAAGGCCCGATTCATCCAGAACTTCAAAGACACATGTAAACACCCCATGTCAATTGTGGATCTGGCCTCCTGTGTTCACGAAGAAGGTGAGTCAATAACCCATTGGGTGCGCCGGGTCTCAACAATCTTGCACTCTTCGGATCGCATCAATGCTGACTCAGCAGTGTTGATGTTGGAGAACAATTGTTGTTTCACACCCTTAAAGCAGAAGCTAGGGCGGCTCAAACATCATTGCCATGACATGGGGACGCTCATGGCGGCTCTGGTTAAGCATGCTGACTCTGATAGTACCAAGGACCCCGAGTCTGATGATGAAAACCCAGGGAAGGGAAGGAAGAGCAGCAATGCTAAGGGGCAACAGCATAACCCGGTGAACCAGGGAGGCAACGGTAAGCGCAAGGCTGATAATAGTTTTGACTTTGTGGCTAACACCAATGCACAGAATAATGGTTGGCGTCGCAAGGGTGAACCGCCCCCATGGGTCGGAGGATCTGGTATCAATCTTGAACAGATGTTAAATCAGCCCTGCCCAAGACATGGTACGCGAGAAAGACCATCCGGGCACCTTTGGAAGGATTGTCACATTATGAAAGAGTACAATAATTCCAATCTTTTTCATGACAATCATGGGCCAGGTGGCGGTTCTGGATCCGGCTCTCACGGTCCGGGTTATGGCGGTGGCGGTTATAATTCTGGATTCCAAGGAAATCAACATAATCACAGCAACCAGGGTGGTTACAACCAGCAGAATAATCAGGGGGTCAACAGTAGCAGTCTGGTTATCAGAGCAACTCGAAGCTGTTGAATAGTGGACAATATCATGTCTTCACCACTAGCTTATGTAAGCATGACCAGAAGCTTCATAAGAGGGTAGTCAATGCCGTTGAGCCGGCGGTTCCCTGTTACTTGCGCTGGTTTGAGCAGCCCATCGTGTGGAGTTTGGAAGATCACCCGCCCCGGGTTGATAATCCAAGTCATTTGGCTTTGGTGGTCGCACCTCAGGTCAGAGGGTATAAGTTTACCAAGGTACTCATGGACAGAGGGAGCAGCATCAATATCCTTTATTATGAAACTTTCCCTCACATGGGATTGACTGATAGAAATCTTAAGCCGTCAAACACTGTTTTCCATGGCGTGGTACCTGGTAAGTCGGCATATCCAGTTGGCAAGATAGCTCTGGAAGTTGTTTTTGGAGATGATCATGACTCTAGGTCAGAGACACTGACCTTTGAAGTGGTCAAGATCCACAACCCATATCATGCTCTGTTTGGACGGCCGGCTTATGCCAAGTTCATGGCGCGGCCGTGTTATGTGTATGTGCAGCTCAAGATGCTGGGTCACAAGGGAAGCATTACAGTGCATGGGAACCGTAAGATAGCTCTGGAGTGTGAAGAAGGGGATGCGGCTTATGTTGAGTCGGTTTGTGCAACGGAGGAGTTAAAGATTTACAAGGACAATGTTGACCCGACAGATATGACATCTTTGAAGAAGCCAACCATAGAGCATGATCCAGTTTTAGAGTTTAAATCAGCAGATGATACCGAGATGGTAGATTTTGTTCCTGGCAACTCATCCAAGCATTTCAACATCAGTGCTAACCTGGATCTGAAATAGGAAAGCGCGCTCATGGAGTTCATCCGTGAGAACCGGGACATCTTTGCATGGAAGCCTTTAGACATGCCGGGTGTACTGAGAGAACTCGTTGAGAACACTCTTAATATTGATCCAAAGTTTAATCCGGTCAAACAGTTTCTTTGCCGTTTTAATGAGGAGAGATGGAAGGCCATTGGAGAAGAAGTAGCCCGGCTCTTGGCAGCTGGGTTTACCATTGAAGTTTTCCATCCTGAGTGGTTGGCTAACCCGGTGCTGGTACTTAAGAAGAACGGCACTTGACATATGTGTGTGGACTAGATGGATTTAAACAAGGCTTGTCCGGCTGATCCTTTTGCTCTCCCTCGTATTGATCAGATTATTGATGCTATGGAGGGTTGTGAGCGTTTGAGTTTTTTGGATGCTTATTCTGGTTATCATCAGATCAAGATGACAGTTAAGGACCAGGAGAAGACAACCTTTGTTACTCCCTTTGGAGCCTTCTGCTACGTGTCTATGCCTTTTGGGCTCAAGAGTGCCCAGGCGACTTATCAGAGATGTGTGCAAAATTGCCTTGATAACCAAATTGGGCGTAATGTTCATGCTTATGTGGATGACATTGTGGTGAAATCCAGAGAGAAAGAGACATTGATAGATGATTTGAAGGAAACCTTTGATAATCTCCGGGTTTACAAGATGATGCTTAACCCGGCCAAGTGTGTTTTTGGTGTGCCGACAGGCAAGCTCCTGGGTTTTTTGGTTTCTAACAGAGGAATTGGAGCTAATCCAGAGAAGGTCAAAGCCACCACTTCTCTGGCTAAGCCGGCGTGTGTCAATGATGTGCAACATCTGGCGGGTCATATTGCGGCTTTGAGCCGATTCAAAAGCCGGTTAGGAGAGAAGGCCATCCCTCTGTATCAGATGATGAGAAAGACAGATAATTTTATCTGGAGTGATGCCGCTAATGCAACTTTTGAGGACTTAAAGAAACAACTAGCTGAGCCGCCCATGGTTGCTTCCCTTGTTGATAAGGATCCTTTGTTGATATATGTCGCTGCTAATAGCCGGGCTGTCAGTGTAGCCATTGTGGTAGAAAGGAAGGAGGCAGGCAAGGAATATCATGTTCAAAGGCCGGTTTACTATGTCAGTAAGGTGCTTATTGAGTCGAAGCAGAGATATCCACACTCGCAGAAGCTTGTATATGGGGTGTTCTTGGCCAGCCGGAAGCTTATACATTATTTTCTGGGTCATCCCATCACTATGGTTAGCTCTTCTCCTTTGGGAGATTTCATCCAAAACATGGAAGCGACTGGCCGGGTTGCTAAGTGGGCTATTGAACTTGGACCTCGCGGGTTAAAATATGTACCTCGCATGGCTATCAAGTCTCAGGCGCTGGTGGATTTCATCAATGATTGGACAGAGCTGCAGATGCCCGAGGAAAAGTCAGATAACACGCATTGGACTATTCACTTTGATGGGTCCTGGAATTGGAGGGCTCGGGGGCTGGAGTTTTTCTTGCTTCCCCTCGAGGTGATAAATTATGTTATGTTCTCCGTTTGAAGTTTCCTTGTACTAACAATGCAGATGAGTATGAGGCCTTGCTCCACGGTCTTCGGATAGCTAAGGAGATGAATTTAAGCCATGTTAGGTGCTTCAGTGACTCAGACTTGGTGGCTCAACAAGTCTCTGGTACTTGGGATTCTAAGGATCCACTCATGGCGGCTTATCGGCGAGAGGTGGATGTTATGGCTGGTCACTTCAAGGGTTATCAAGTGGAGCACGTTGACCGGAGGAAAAATGAAGCGGCGGATGCTTTAAGCCGGTTGGGTTCTCAACGTAAGCCGGTGCCGCCTAACGTTTTTCTTGATGTTTTGCATAACCCGTCGGTCAAGTGACCTATAGAGGAGGATTTGGCTATCCCTGACCCGGAGGATTAGTTGGTGGCGGCTCTTCATGTAATTCTGGATTGGACAGTTTCTTATTTGGCTTATATGACCCGGGGCGAGTTACCTGAGGATGAAATTTTAGCCAGGGAGAGAACCCGACGGTCCAAGTCAATGACAATTGTTAATGGATAGTTACATCATCGCAGTGTCACAGGAGCATTTCAACGTTGTGTTTCTCCAGAGGAGGGCTGTGAGATCCTGCGTGAGATTCATGAAGGAGACTGTGGTCATCATGCCGGTTCAAAATCTCTCGTGGCTAAAGCTTTTCGTCATGGATTTTACTGGTTAACATCTCATGCTGAGGCGGAGGACCTGGTCAGAAGGTATGATGGATGTCAGAAATTTTCACGACGAGCTCATGTGCCAGCTCAATAATTAAGGATGATTCCAGCTACTTGGCCGTTTGCAGTCTGGGGGCTTGATATGGTTGGGCCTTTCAAAAGATCCAAGGATAATAAAACCCACCTTTTGGTGGCGGTTGATAAGTTCACTAAGTGGATTGAGGCAGAGCCAGTCAGTAAGTGTGATGCAGCAACGGCGGTTCAATTCATGAAGAAGGTGATCTTCCGTTTTGGCTTTCCACACAACATCATAACAGACAATGGCACTAATCTCTCGAAAGGTGCTATGGAAGAATTTTGTCAACGTGAGCACATCCTGCTTGATGTGTCGTCAGTGGCTCACCCCCAATCTAATAGTCATGCCGAGAGAGCCAATCAAGAGATCTTGAAAGGCATCAAGCCCCGACTTATGGTTCCCCTGCAGAGAACGCAGGGTTGTTGGGTGGAGGAGTTACCTTCCGTGTTATGGAGCATCAATACCACCCTAACAGATCTACGGGATACATGCCTTTCTTCATGGTTTACGGAGCAGAGGCGGTTCTCCCTAGTGACATCCGTCATGACTCACCTCAGGTGGCGGCTTATGTTGAAGTTGACAATGAAAAAGCACGTCAGGAAGCACTTGACCTGTTGGATGAAGAGCGTGACATCGCGGCGGCTCATTCAGCGATTTACTAGCAAGATCTGTGTCGTTACCACAGCCGCCGGGTTAAAACTAGAACTTTCCAAGAAGGTGATCTAGTGCTCCGGCTTATCCAGGATCAGACTGATATGCACAAGTTAGCCCCACCTTGGGAAAGAACCTTTGTGGTCAGTAAGAATCTGAACAATGGCTCATATTACCTTATTGATGTTCGAGACCACAAGGACTCACGCACGTCGGAGGAAGAGACCCGCCGGCCGTGGAATATTGCTCATCTTCGGCCTTACTACACTTGAGCCATTGGCTCTTCCAATGTATATATTTTGACAATGTATACATTATGATCGATATAATAAAGCCGGCATCCCTGCTAAAGCAGGGTCTCTGTCGTTTTTTCCTCTTGAAATAATGAGTTTTTGGTCACACGGGGGCTTCTGCTTTATATAGCAAAGTTATGATTACCCTTTGATCCGGCTTATAAGCCACATAAAAAAACTTGGGGGCTTGCTACCCAGATTAAAGGGACGAAAGGGAGTCTGTTGCAAAAGCATAACTCAAACATAGGTACCCCTTGAGCACAGCTCAAAATATTGCTTGGGGGCTCCTTTGTTCTAAAGAACAAAGAGTCTGTAACCTTGTGATAGGCTATAAAAGCCAGGCTTGGAAGCCAGGTATATTCACCTAAAACACCGGGTTATCCTGCCTTTTTAAGTAAGTCACTCCGCCCAGGTAATCCTGGAAAGACCCGCCGAACGTTTGACAAGTCAATCTTATGCAGACCCTGAACTTATCAAAGTTAAAACAACGATTGGTCAATGTGAGGTCCATCTTATAAGGTTTGTAAAATGGTTTAACTCAGTGGCCTGGAAGCCCATGAAAAGCCTCGTTTTGGGCCTGGCAGCTCATGAAAAGCCCCACTTCTGGATTGTCTTCAATAGATTCTTTCTTTTTGAGGTTTATTTGATAAGACTTATAAAGCTTTATGGTAAATCACCAGTGTTTATTAACTCGTCCTGGTCTTTGACTATAAGTCGCCAGTATGAGATAACATCCGGTGTTTATTAACCCAACCTGGTGTTCGACTATAAGTCTTCAATATGAAATAAAGATAATATCCGGTGTTTATTAACCCGGTCTGGCTTTGTTCATAAGACGTCTATCTTTGATAATTTCCACTGTCCAAAGTCTTGGGTTATCGCCCTTACTATACTAGCTTGGTAAACCAATAAGTGTGATCAAATATCACAGGTATGACATATTTTTAATCATATATGATTATTATTTAGTCCAGTCTTGGTTATAAATCATGATAAGATTATATTGGGGACTTATAACCCGTCTAGTGGTAAGCCGCCAGGACACTTTTCACCTGTTGTATGCAGGAACAGATTCAAAATTGATAATATCATCAAGCATATATGGCATATCTTCGCATAGCGGATAAATAGTGTCATGAACAGCACAATATGCACGATGGCATAGCAGAACGAGAAGTTTTAAAGATAGCCTATTACAAGGCGCTTGGTGCCCAAAAAGGTGATTGTTTTTAAGTATCGCAACGAGCAGATAATAAACCGGCCCCGATTCGTGAATCTTGGCCTGGCTGACTCAAAGGTTACGATTCATCCCTTGCCGGTTCGTCTTTCTCCTCCATCGTCTGGAAGTGGGGTTTGGACCAATCAAAGCCACGCAAGGCGAAGAATGCAACTTCATCGTCAATTAGATCAGACGGATCAATATCAGGGGCGAAAGTGTGCTTACGAATGGGTGGAATTAAATCCATCACTTTATATGAAGGAGTCGACATCTTCTGGATATCTGCATCGTAACCCGACTGATATTTGGTGAGTTGGTCTCTTCGGCAATGATTGTAGCATGAGGACGGATCTCTTTGAGGCAGGCAGCAAAGTCTTGTTGGTCAAAAGGCGTTCCATCTTCCTTGAGACTAGGATACCCGCTCGCTACGTCTGCCGGGTCTAATTCCGGTACCCAGGCTTTTGCACGGCTCAAGGCTGTCACCGCTCCGGCTCTAGCACAAGATCGCTTAATTTCTTGGAACCTGGTGGGCAAGATGGACTGTTTCTTCAAGACATCACTTAACAAATTTGGTCCTTCATTCGCCGGGGAGATAGTGGCAAGAGTCCGCTGAGCTCCAGTGTATAATTGCTCAACAAGCGTGTAAACCTCCTTGAGCTTCACCAGTGTATCCTTGCTCAGATTGCTACTCTAGGGACCTGCAAAGTTTACACAATTGGTTAAAGGGGGGGCTTACATTATGATGACAAATACTCAATTTGGGTAAATAACACGGTGACGTACCGAAGATTGCAGAAACCATCTGAGACACACGGTTCTTTAGGCCGGCGAGTTCAGTGGTAACCTCTTCCAGAGCCGCCTCGGCTTTCTCAGCGTGCTGAATCATGACCGTCTTTTCCTTGGCCTAAGCCTCTTTGTCTGCAGTAAATCTGGTCTTCAATTTTTCGGCTTCAGACACACTAAACTGAAATTTTGATTCAGCCTTTTTGGTCTCAATCTCCTGAGCCGCCAACCAGGTCTTGGCCTCATTCAATTGAGTTTCCAATTCAGTGGTAGCAGCCTGAATACAACCCAATTTTGTCAAGTTTCATGGCGGATTACAACAAAAAAGTCGCAAGTGCTTTGCAAGCAACAACACTTGGCACTTGGGGGCTAATGTCTGTCAACGCAATTTTTCAAAGGAAATGGCTCTTTCTTGATGAGGACATGACTACCTTGGATACGACCAAAAATATTGCATACATGCATATTTGTCAGGTTAGTCATGTCCTCATCATTTCTAAAAAAAGTCCCAAGTGCTTTGCAAGCAACAACACTTGGCACTTGGGGGCTAATGCACTTTGCTTGTTTTCGTTTTAAGGATGAGCTGGGTGTGTTGTTGACAGTCCCAGCCGACTCACGGGGGATATGCAAAGCAAAATTATGCTCTCATCAGAATCTGGTTTAAAGTTTTTTAACCGGACTTGGAGGGAGTCTAGAACATAAGCTTATAAACATTTCAAGCCTAGAGATTATTCAAGTTTATCATAATCAGAAGACTTGGGGGCTGGCCGGATATAGATATAAGCCGGATGATGTACCTCATACTTCTGGTGCATTTGCTTCACCATTTCAATCTCCAAGTCACGGCTAGAATGCACTTGACTGACATAGCTAGATAAAACTTCACTAGTACTCAAGTGAGCATAGTGGGAGACATCAAACCTTAGTTTCTGTCTTTCCATGACTTCTTGTTTGGTGGAGTGTCTCGCTAGTATAGTTGGATTTCCCGGTTCAACGAATCTAGTGCCAGTGATCAAAACCTCATCACCATGAGTCTCTGGCGGGTTAGCTGAGCTTGGCGGTTCAGTAATCGATGGATCAATAGTGGTTTCGTCAACAGACGGCTCAGGTAAATCCGGTCGAGCGTTGACAGCAGGATCTTCCGGTTGTTCAGGGTGTTCTAGTACAAGGGTTGGCTGATCCGGTTCAGCAGCTTTCGGATCCTCGGCTGGTTTTGTCACCTTTGCTTTTTTGGGCTTCGCTTGATCGCTAAAAAGAATTTGGACAAGTCAGTATAATGATAAAGATATAAAGGTACAGAAGAAAGATATTTATTATTACCCAGGGGCAGTTTTGAAAGCCGGCAGTTGAGTTTGCGATGAGTCGTCAGAGGAGGAACGGGAAATCTCCTGCAAGGATGGAATCAAAATTGTGTGATTAATAAAAGTAACTCGTTGGTAAATACAAGGGTTAAGGTTAAAAAGAACCTCGTTTTGGCGTTTCCGAGGAGTGTTCGGTAAGCCGGAGGATAAATCATCATCTCCATCAGTCCGGGTCTGGCGGCGGCTCTCATGTTGCTGTCGTTTCAAAATAAAATGAGGATCTAAATAAGCCAAGGTGTGTGAAAACCTTACTTTCCGGGTTACCCGCCGAAGTTTCTGCCTTGGTAAAGGTTCTGAGTCAGAGGAAATAATAGTTACCTCTTCTTCAACTGCCTGGCTGGCCCCCGTGTCATCCTAGCAATAGTCATTGTCAATAAGGTTGTTAAAAAACAGGCCAAGAGAGTCAAGGGCTACCTCCGACTCAGATGTATCATCCAGCTTAAGCAATTCAGAGGCACTTGGTTTCTTCTTAGACTTCCTGACGGTCTTTTTGGCGGCTCTCGCAGCAGCTTTAGCCTTTTTGGCAGCCTCATGGTCATATTTGGCCTTCTAGAAGTCAGATTTAGCCTGTAGAAGGATAACATGTTGACGTTCATGCAATGTTTAAACTATCAAAGGAAAAAAGAAGTCAAAAGATTTACCTCTGGCACCGGATTAAGCTTGCAGAAAGGGTTCAAACCCACTTGGTTGCTGTCTTCATATTTGCTGTTTACAACCGTAGTTGCCATCTCAATGATGCCCTCTTCAGTTAGACGCAGAGAGCTATGACGTAAGGGATCATCTGTTCCTCCGGTGTATGTACACATAAAGCCGGATGGACGGCTTAAAGGTATGATCCGCCATGCGACCCAGCATCGGATTAAGTCGACTCCGGTTAAACCATTCCCTAGCAAGGCTTGAACTCTTCTGATTGTAGGGACAAGTTTTTTGTGTTCGGCAAGGGTAATTTTATTAGGGAGTTGGTACTTTCCGTCGAGACGCTCAGCACGATAACCCGACATCAGATTTTTCATCAAACAGTGAGATATCTTTGCAATAGAACCATGTTTGATTCCAGTCCTTGGGATGGCTTGGCAGGACTACTTGAGGGAAGATGGCATCTCGTCTGCGTTGAATTGAAATCCCACCAAGTTCCAAGCTGGGACCATTGATGTACTCGTTCTGGTGGTTCAGGTAGAAGTATTCCCTGAAAAGCTCGATGCTAGGTTCTTCTTGAAGGTATACCTCACAAAAAACTTGGAAGTTACATATATTTGATATGGAATTGGGTCCAATATCTTGCGGATGGAGTTTAAAGAAGTGCAGGACATCCCTAAAGAATTTTGAGCCGGGCGGCAAGAAGCCCCGGTTCATATGATCAGTAAAGACAATAACTTCACCATCTTTTGGCTGAGGTTTCTCTTCGGCCGGGTCAGGAGCACGATAATGCATGAAACTTTTTTTGGTAAGTATCCAACAGTGACAAAATCCTTCAAGGTGCTCTCGGTGACGATGGAAGGAACCCAGTTACCAATCGTCATCGTCTTTGGCGGCATGGTGAAAGGAAAGCCTAAAAGGAAATAATTTGCCGCCTCAGATTAATTAGTGGGATATAAATCAACAATTGCAGTATATGTTCAGAATGGCGGCTTAAGTAAGGGCTAATGATATATGAAGTAATGATAAACCATTGGAATAAGCCGCCATGACTAAGATATTCAAGAGTTACCAATAGTAAAATTTGCTAAGTGTTGGGACAAACAGGTTCTGCAGATTGAGGTTACAAATTTGGATCTACTGTTGTTCAGAAAAAGGAAATAAATTCAAAATCTACAGAGGTGAAAGTGGAAAAAGCAGAGGTGCCATAGAGGATATCTGTCGCTGTGGGGATACATTCTAGTGTCAAAAACAAGTGCTAAAACTACTACCGCACAAGATTCATATGGTTTTTGGATCTAACCCATGGAACTAAACAAGGAGAAAGAAGGGCGGCGACGAACGCTGACGAACACCGACGAACACCGACAAAACCTAATGACATATCTATGATGAAGGAAAGAGGGCTTACTGATGCTGTTAGGACAACGGTATGGCGCCACAGTTTTCTGGCCTATTCAGGGCGATGCAGCGGCCAGAGTTGAGGTTGGAGATGGAGGTCGACAGCGGCGAGGCTCGTGCAGGTCGATGCGTTGCGAGGAGGAAGAAAGGATAAGGATAAGAATGGAAGATGACTCTATGGTGCTATTTATAAGGAAACAGAAAAACAGGCAGGCGCGAAAGACGAGGAGGCCAAATGATGGTTTTCTAGCTAATTGGATGCCTCGATTTTTGGAAAGACATTAAGATAAAGATCCGTTAAAGATGATGTCGTGGCAGGTTTCCGAAATTCTTGGATATAACATCATGGCAGGTTATAAGGTTTCCGAAGCAGATGTGGAAGGATTTTTCTAAGTCTTGAAGATTGATATGAACAAGTTCAAATCAACCTGGGGCCTAATGTTGGGGATATAACTATTAGGTATGACCCGCCTAGAGGGGCCGGGTCATCCCTATGACGATTCATCGCAATGAAGCCCAAGAACATATGGCGGTTCATAGATAGGCTTGGTAGAGGGCCCAGACCCGAAGGCAGCTTACGGCCCATGGATATAAACCGCCATGTATGTAAACTTGTAATGTAAGGCATGAAAGAAAGGTCACCGAGCCGGATACGTTGTATAAGCCGGCCGGGACTCTGTAGCCCGCAGGGCGTCAACCCGTGTATATAAGGGGACGACCTAGCGGCGGCTTAGGACAAGAAACGACAGATTGAGAGCCGGGTCAAGCATATTCGCTCCCTGCTCATCGAAACCCTAGCAATACCACCTACAACTGGACTAGGCTTTTACCTTCACCGTAAGGGGCAGAACCAGTATAAACTCCTCGTGTCCTTTGTCTTGATTAACCCCTTTAAGCTAACCTCATCGCGATGGCTCCACGACTAAGTCCTCACACTAGGACATCTGCCGTGACAATTCCACGACATGCATGCCACCGGACTTGCAAACCTCAACACAAGTATGTCTCAAATTCACAACTACTCAACTAGAATGACTCTAATATCACCATCCTCATGTCTCAAAACAATCATCAAGCATCAAACTTCTCATAGTATTCAACACACTTTATATGAAAGTTTTTATTATACCCATCTTGGATGCCCATCATATTAGGACTAGTTTTATAGACAAAGCAAATTACCATCCTGTTCTTAAAGACTCTCAAAATAATATAAGTGAAGCATGAGAGATCAATAATTTATATAAAATAAAACCACCACTGTGCTCTAAAAATATATAAGTGAAGTACTAGAAGAATTATCTAGCTCAAAAGATATAAGTGAAGCACATAGAGCAAAATTATATAGCTGAAAAGATATAAGTGAAGCACATAGAGTATTCTAATAAATTCCGATTCATGCCTGTCTCTCCCAAAAGGTGTGTACAGCAAGGATGATTGTGGTAAACTAAAAAGCAAAGACTCAAATCATACAAGACGCTCCAAGCAAAACACATATCATGTGGTGAATAAAAATATAGCCTCAAGTAAAGTTACCGATAGACGAAGACGAAAGAGGGGATACCTTCCGGGGCATCCCCAAGATTAGGCTTTTGGTTGTCCTTGAATTTTACCTTGGGGTGCCTTGGGCATCCCCAAACTTAGGCTCTTGCCACTCCTTGTTCCAAAATCCATCAAATCATTACCCAAAAACTTGAAAACTTCACAACACAAAATTTCAACAGAAAATCTCATGAGCTCTGTTAGTATAAGAAAATGAACCACCACTTTAAGGTTATATAATGAAATCATTCTTTATTTATATTGGTGTTAAACCTATTGTATTCCAACTTCTCTATGGTTCATACTCCCAGATACTAGCCATAGATTCATCAAAATAAGCAAACAACATGCGAAAAGCAGAATCTGTCAAAAACAGAACAGTCTGTAGCAATCTGGAGGTTTCAAATACTTATGTAACTCCAAAACTTCTGAAAAATTAGGACGAGCAGGATAAAAAGTATATTGATCTATTTCAGCTAGAATTGATATTTTATCTCTCTCTGGGAAAAATTGATAATTATTTTCGTGAGCGCATACTTTCTGTTTTTATCAGCAAGATCAAACAACAATCACCCAAGAAGATCCTAAAGGCTTTACTTGGCACAAACACTAATTGAAACATAAAAAACACAATCATAACAGAAGCTAGATGAATTATTTATTACTAAACAGGAGCAAAAAGCAAAGAATAAAAATAAAATTGGGTTGGCTCCCAACAAGCGCTATCGTTTAACGCCCCTAGCTAGGCATAAAAATAAGAATAGATCTAGGTATTGCCATAATAATGATAAGGCAAATCGCGAAAACTCATCCCATACTCCATATGTTCAGAAGAAAGTTTTCTTTGTGGTGGGCAAAAGTAATCAAAAGGGCTAAATTTAATGGGACGAAAGTCCCCAAGATCAAGCTCAGGAGGTATTGGTTCCTCCTTTGGCCCCTCATATTGCACAACCAACTCATCATTATAAGCATTCTTTTGGCAAAAAGTCATGAGCCTTTGTTCAAAAGAAAAACCTAACCCGTTGTTCTAAATAGCAAAATTATCATTAAGTTCAGAAATCCTGTCAACTAGAACATCGGTAGGAACCTTTTTTCTAAGGTTTTCATTATAAGCAACATGATCTAAAGATCGTAAACGCATTATGTATTCTTGATTAAAAAGGATTGCTTCTATGGGAGGACGGCCAGCATCCACCCTGTAATCCGAAAAAATTTTGTTGGCCTCTTTTATTATAAATCTGAACTCACGAGCTAAAAAGATGGTAGCTGCTCGCTTAACAGAAAAATGCTCAATATTGGAAATTCTATAAAAATCCTATGTATCCAAGGATGCATGTGGATAAATTGTCTTTCAAGTTCAACCACGAGCAAAGATATAGCATCCGCAATACTACTAGTTCTATGAAGAATAGACCCGCCCATAGTGGGCAAAGCACCAACGCAAGTAGAGAAATCCCGAATAACTCCTTTTCCAATAATATTACCACTACCAATGCGAATCTTTTTAGTGTGTAAAATAGTAGGTTCTTCATGAGGATTATCAAAAGCATCAAAGTTTCCCCCATCATTACTACTATCCTTTTCAATGATAACCTCCCCAGTTTCAGACATGATGGCAACAAGCCTTACTAATAACGAACACAAAAGAGGCAAGCGGAAAGAGGCGAATGGAAGAGGGGCGAAGAAAAGGCAAAGGTTTTCCAAAATCATTTTAGATGCGTGGGAGAGGAAAATGAGAGGCAAATGGCAAATAATGTAATGCGAGGGACACGAGTTTATGATGGGTACTTGGTATGTCTTGACATGGCGTAGATCTCCCCGACAAGGGTGCCACATATCCTTCTTCCTTCCTCTTGAGCATGCCTTGGTTTTCCCTTGAAGTGGAAACGGTGATGCAGCAAAGTAGCGTAAGTATTTCCCTCAATTTTGAGAACCAAGGTATCAATCCAGTAGGAGACAACTCACAAGTCACCTAGTACTTTCACAAACAATCAAGAACCTTGCAACCAACGCGATAAGGGGTTGTCAATCCCTTCACGGTCACTCACAAAAGCGAGATCTAATAAAGATAATAAAGTAAATATTTTTGTATTTTTGTTGTATAGATTGGAAAGTAAATATTGCAAAATAGTAAACGAGATGCGATGTAAATAAAAGAGATGCAATATAATAAGAAAGAGACCCAGGGCCCATAGGTTTCACTAGTGGCTTCTCTCAAGATAGCATGTATTACGGTGGGTGAACAAATTACTTCCGAGCAATTGATAGAAAGGCGCATAGTTATGAAGATATATAAGGAAATGATCATGAATATAGGCATCACCTCCGTATCAAGTAGATCGAAACAATTCTGCATCTACTACTATTTCTCCACACATCGACCACTATCCAGCATGCATCTAGAGTATTAAGTTCATAAGAACAGAGTAACGCTTTAAGCAAGATGACATGATGTAGAGGGATAAACTCAAGAAATATGATATAAACCCCATCTTTTTATCCTCGATGGCAACAATACAATATGTGCGTTGCTGCCCCTACTGTCACTGGGAAAGGACACCGCAAGATTGAACCCAAAGCTAAGCACTTCTCACATTGCAAGAAAGATCAATCTAGTAGGCCAAACTAAACCGATAATTTTAAGAGACTTGCAATGATATCAAATCATGCATATAAGAATCCAGAGAAGAACCAAATAATATTGATAGATAATCTTGTTCGTAAACCCACAATTCATCGGATCTCGGCAAACACACCGCCAAAGAGTATTATATTGAATAGATCTCCAAGAACATCGAGGAGAACTTTGTATTGAGAATCAAAGAGAGAGAAGAAGCCATCTAGCGAATAACTATGGACCCAAAGGTCTGTGGTAAACTACTCACGCTTCATCGGAGAGGCTATGGTGTTGACGTAGAAGCCCTCCGTGATTGATTCCCCCTCCAGCAGATCACCGGAAGAGGCCCCAAGATGGGATCTCACGGGTATAGAAGGTTGCGGCGGTGGAAAAGTGGTTTCGTGGCTCTCTGCGATCGATCTAGGGTATAAGAGTATATATAGGCGAAAGAAGTACGTCAGTGGAGCTACGAGGGGCGCACGAGTGTGGGGGCGCGCCTACCCCCCTTGGTGTGCCCTCCTGTCTCGTGGCCACATTGCGGAGTTCCAGACTTCAACTCCAAGTCTTATGGTTTGCTTTCGGTCCAAGAAATATCATCACAAAGGTTTCATTCCGTTTGGATTCCGTTTGGTATTCCTTTTCCGCGAAACTCTAAAATAGGCAAAAAAAAAACAGAAACAGGCACTGGGCCTTCGGTTAATAGCTTAGTCCCAAAAATAATATAAAAGAGCATATTAAAGCCCATTAAACATCCAAAATAGATATTATAATAGCATGGAACAATAAAAAATTACAGATACGTTGGAGACGTATCAAGCGATAAGGACTAGGGGGCGGCTCGTCCCGACAAGGGTTTCCATCGCGTGAAGGGTTCCATTGCACACATCCAAAGGGATAGAGATGATTTCTGTAACGTCCAAGATGCGGCTATATCTCCCACGTGTCGAGGCACGACTTAGAGGCATAACCACATTTTGGTTTTGTCGCAAGAAGGGTCATCTTCACACAATATCATGTACAAGAACAAGGATATAAATAGTTGGCTTAAATTCACCACGTCACACAATGATCCAAATTCATACATCATTTAGAGTACACACATAGTTCGACTATTGACGAATCCAAAAGAAAAGAAGACAACCCCAAATGCTAAATCCTGGTCGTCCCAAGAGGGCACCACTACTGATCATCCAGAAAAGACACATAGTAATGGACAAGGTCTTCGTCGAACTCCCACTTGAGCTCGGTTGCATCACCTGCATCGGTATCATCGGCACCTACAACTGTTTTGGTAGTATCTGTGAGTCACGAGGTCTCAGCAATCTCAAAACCGTCGACCTCAAGACTATTTAAGATTATAGGTAGGATGTGGTTATGGGGTGGAGTTGCAGCAAGCACTAAGAAAATATGGTGGCTAACATACGAGTACAAGAGTAAGATGACAAACTATGCAACGGTCGTAAACTAGAAGTGATCAAGAAGTGATCCTGAACTACTTACGTTCAAACATAACCTCACCATGTTCTCTTCCCGAACTCCATCGAAAAGGGACCATCATGGTTACACACGCGGTTGGTGTGTTTTATTTAAGTCAAGTGTCAAGTTCTCTACAACTGGATATTAAAAAAAATTCCCATCTGCCACATAACCGCGGGAACAACTCTCGAAAGTTTAAACCCTGCAGGGGTGTCCCAACTTAGCCCATCACAAGCTCTCATGATCAACGAAGGATATTCCTTCTCCCGGAACAACCCGATCAGACTCAGAATCCCGGTTACAAGACATTTCGACAAAGGTAAAACAAGTCCAGCAAGACCTCCCGATGCATCGACCTAGCCTGACAGGAGGTGTGTGGTCTCGTTCTCAGGGTACACCGAATGGGTCAGCCTATAGGTATATACCAAATACCTCGAGTTTCCCCGAGGCGGCCCCGCAGTCTGCCCAGTTTGGACCAACACTCATGAGAAGCACTGGCCCGGGTTGTTGATTAAGTCCACGGGGTCCGGAAAGTCCCTATGCAATTTTTTAAGTTGTTATTAGGAAAATGGTAAAACTAGTGTTGGGCCTTGCTGGAGGAGTTTTATTCAAAGCAAACTGTCAAGGGGGTCCCATAACCGCAACTGCGTAAGGAACGCAAAATCAAGGAACATAACACCGGTATGACAGAAACTAAGGTGGTAAGAGTGGAACAAAACATCAAGCAAAAGGCCAAGCCTTCCACCCTTTGCCAATTATATAGATGCATTAATTAAGTAAGAGATATTGTGATATCCCAACATATCCATGTTCCAACATGGAACAACATGCAAGTCACCTGCAACTAGCAACGCTATAAGAGGGGCTGAGCAAAAGCGGTAACATAGCAAAACAACGGTTTGCTAGGAAGGTGGGTTAGAGGCTTGACATGGCAATATGGGAGGCATGATAAACAAGTGGTAGGTAGCGCGACCTAGTGATAGAACGAACAACTAGCAAGCAAAGATAGAAGTGATATCAGGGGTAATGATCATCTTGCCTGCAAAGTTCTCAGGGTTGTCGAAAGCTTGCTCCTCGTAAACGTACTCGACAGGATCCTCGTTCATGAACTCTTCTCCCGGCTCTACCCAAAGCAAGAACACAAGCAACGAAACAAAAATCAATCACGGTGCAATACACAAGCAACATGATGGAAGGCATGGCATGGGATGGAAGATATGATGTACAATGTATATGGGTACTCCGAAAGGGAAAAGATGATCATGTCATCAACTTGGAAAACCAAGCATGCCACTGTAAAGATTGAGTGATTTTGGTCGAAATCGATATAATGATCATCGGAAATGGATGCAAGGTTTGCAAAAGACGAGAAAAACAAGAACAATGCAACACTGCACTTAACAGCATCATAACACTTAAAATGCATCATGAAACTATGCTACAGCACACCAACATAGCAACAAGGCACATGGCAGTGAAGTACAAGTGAAGCTCTACAAATCATGAACACTGAGCTCGTGCTAGAACTCACTAGAACAAGCCTAAAACAGCATGGCAAAAATGCAAATGACAATTAGGTTACAGACTTAGCAGTTTTTCATGGATCTTGACAGAAACACCATCAGGTAGCAATGCTTAGAGCTAGCAAACTACATGCTACAGGAACATATTATGGAAAACAAAGGCATTTCATGCTAGTACTAAAGTCAATGAACAAAACTCCCTTACTGAACTTGAGCCAAAGATGCACAGAAAAGATGGTAGCATCAATGCAAACATGGCAAGTGATATGAACAGATTCAGACTTGGCAGAAAAACATGGCATGGCAGAAACAGATTCATGATAGTGACTTGCAAGCTCATGCAACTCACCACAAAGCATTTGATGGCATATCAAGGTAACCAACAGTAAATAGACACAATCATGAAGCTAAATATGGCAAGAGCAAGTTCATAGGGTGCATGGATCACTAGCAACGCACATGGCAAAAATGAACTTCCTGTTAACAAACTGACAACAACAATATTTAGCAAAAGTAGAGCATGGTAATGACAAGCTACACTACTCTATAATTGCAACCAGAGGCATGAATGGATAGAGCATAACCATATCTTCAAAACACTCTCACTGAACTTCATCAAAATATGCATAGATCTACTTGTGGCAACAAGTCAACATAGCAACATAATGTAACAGGAAAAGACTTAGCGGGAAATACTGTCTGAAATCAGCAACATCATGTGGCCTACTTTGCATGCTTGTGCTAGTCACCACAGGGCTCATAAAAATGCAAGGCTTGCACCACTATAAAGATGGCAGGAAGGTGCTCTAAAAACATGTAGACATGGTGCTAAAGGATGCACGCACAAAATTCTATGAAAATGACAAATCAGCAAGTTATGATGGATTCCAACAGACAACATCATTTAAGCACTTTTGCAATGACGATTAGGGCATAAAAATGGAAAGTAACATGCATGCAAATGACACTAGTGTGAAGAGCATCACGAGGCGAACATTTCGATATATCATGCACGCAAAACGGAGCTACGAGCATGGAGATATGACATGGCAAAGTAGCACACATGATGATCAGTAACAGGAACTTAGTGAGATTTCAACCTCGCGATAGTCAACGGAGCGGACATGTTCGGCGAAGCAGATCGGGCGCGGGGAGGATCCGGGCGGCGAGGTCGACGCCGGCGAGGCAGGACGGCGCTCCGGCGAGCGGAGCTCCGGAGGACGGCGGGGAGAGGCGGATCCGGTGTCGGTGGGCGGCGGCGCAGCGCGGTCGATGGCGGCGGTTGCGCGGAGCAAGGCGGCGGTGGCGCTCCGGTGCGGCGGAGGGCCTCGGGCGCGGGTCGTGGGGCACTCGCGGGAGGCGACAGCGGCCGATCCGGGCCGCGCGGGCCCGATCCGAGCTCGGCGGGCCGGCGGCAGAGGGCTGACGCGGGAGCTGACATGTTGAACCCCGATTGGGCGCGGGTGGTGGCGGATGCGTCTGGCCAGCGGCAAACGTGTCCGGCACGGAGGGGGGAAGGTGGATCCAGGGTTTCGTCCGCAAATTTCGGGGGGAGAGGCCTATTTATAGGTAGAGGGAGCTAGGAGAGTCCAAATGAGGTGCGGTTTTCGCCCACACGATCGTGATCCAATGACGGAGAGCATGGAGGGGTTTAGATGGGCTAGTGGGCTGTTGTGAAGGGTTTATGGGCTGCAATGAGAGATGGGCTTCGGCGGTTACACGGTTAATCGTTGGGGCATCAAACGACCTCCAAATGGAACGAAATTTGTCAGGCGGCCTACCGGTGGTGTACCAAGGCAAGTCGGAAAATCTCGGCCCATTCCGAGAACGTCTTTCTCCCGCTCACGAAACGAGATTTGAGAGGTGCAACCGGTGCATGTTTGTGTGTCGAATTTCGAAAGGACAACGAGGAAAACTACCGGATGCATGAGACGAACATGAATGCAAATGGGATGCGCATGATGACATGAGATGAAATGCATGACATGAACAAAAAGAAAAATGAGGACAAAACCCCAGCCACAGACGATATAACATGTAACTTAGCCGGAAATGGCAAGAGTTGGAGTTACAATTATGGAATGTTACATCCGGGACGTTACAATTTCCTTAAAGAAGGAGAAAATAGCACTAAGCTTGGAGCGCATAGTTTGAACTTATCTTTTGAGTTTTATCCCTTTCTTGGAGTATGGTGGTGGGGCACCCCGGCTCAGAGCAACTGGTTTACCATGCATTACCAGCCCAGAGACCATGTCTTCTGGCAACACACAACATCTTGGTACAGAAAACAACCGCTTTATTGATGTTAGCGGATCAAAGTTTACGTTACAACAGGTAGCGAGGCCAAGCGGCACGCACGGGGCGGCTGAACAATATGTACATTATTTAGTGAACATAAAGGCCTCGATCATAACAACTACGCCGCAGCAGAACAACGTCATAGTGGATGCTCCATAGCACAGTGACACCGATGTGGACACGATCTAGACTCGTACATCACTCCTCTCTGAGGGAGTCCTGGATTAGGGGGTGTTCGGATAGCCGGACTATACCTTCAGCCGGACTCCAGGACTATGAAGATACAAGATTGAAGATTTCGTCCCGTGTCCAGATGGGACTTTCCTTGGCGTGGAAGGGAAGCTTGGCGATGCGGATATTCAAGATCTCCTACCATTGTAACCGACTCTGTGTAACCCTAACCCTATCCGGTGTCTATATAAACCGGAGGGTTCTAGTCCGTAGGACAACTTCATCATACAACAATCATACCATAGGCTAGCCTCTAGGGCTTAGCCTCCTTGATCTCGTGGTAGATCTATTCTTGTACTACCCATATCATCAATATTAATCAAGCAGGAGTAGGGTTTTACCTCCATCGAGAGGGCCCGAACCTGGGTAAAAACATCGTGTCCCTTGTCTCCTGTTACCATCCGCCTAGACGCACAGTTCGGGACCCCCTACCCGAGATCCGCCGGTTTTGACACCGACATTGGTGCTTTCATTGAGAGTTCCTCTGTGTCGTCGCAATCAGGAAGGATGCCTCTTCCTGTCTTTAAAGACGGCACCATTGCTAAGGGAGCTTTGGCTGTCAGCCAAACTCTCCAGCTCGGCGGTTTTCTTATGACCGCCTGTTCGGCTGTTGCGCCGACGATGACCTCTCGGGTCATCAAAAGCAATCTTCACGTCAGCTCGGAACTCGCCGAGCAGTTAGATCCAATGGAGCTCTCTTCCGTAAACGAGCTCTTGGATCGCATCGCCGCCCTGGGGGTCACCACGGATTACGACCAGGTTGGGCTTAAACCCGATCTAAGAGAAATTAACTCTCCCCAGGCCACCCACCACGTCGCCGTGGTAGAGGCGCAGTGCGGCGACCCTTCATCTATTCTAAGGACTAGTTACGTCCGAATTCCTGACCCCTCCAAGCCGGATACCCGCGGAGGGGAGGATGTAACTCGAGACCTGAGCTTAAAATCAGGCAACGGGCTAGACTCATTGGACAACATCCAAGAATCCGGACCTTAGAGTTCGGAAGCTCTTCGGCCTCAGAATCTTAGATTGGGCGAGGTTCAGAATCAACGCCACCCGCCCACCCGAACATAAGCGATCTTTCCAAATCAGGCAAAAGCCCGAGGAAACAGTACATCATTACTGGGCCAGATTCCTCCTGGTTATGAACGGGATAAAGGATTTCCGTGAGGGAGACGCAATATCAATCTTCTGCAGTAATTGCACGGACGAGGGAATCCTTAACGCCATAAGTCGTCGTGATATTACACGCTTCGTTGACTTGGCGTCCATAGTACAAAAGTACTATGTGATGGAAAGTGCCTGGAAAACCGAAGTAAAATTTTGGGATAATCCGGCCTTGAATAGCAATCCCGTCCGAACTAAGAGGGTGCATCATCATAAGACACCCGACTTAAACACCAAAAAACCAAAACCCTCTACAGAGCATGGAACCGTACTGGAAAGATGGCTTGATGGACCCTGTAAAATTCATAGTACAGAGGATGCCACACCAACTCACAGCCTTAGAGCATGTTGGATACTCCGGCAGGTGGCCAAAATTGGCGAGGACCTCTTAATTTCGGAGGCCACAGAAAACCACCCCGGAGACACCAGTACCGTTCTCAGTCTTCGAGACCTTCGCATCAAATAATACGTGAAAAAGAACACTCCGCAGCCTTGCCGAAGTCTATCAAGTAGCAACAATAAACCCATGGAGCGACACGGCTATTACCTTCAACGCAAGTGATGAACCTAAATTCCGAATAGCCCGAGCACCAGCCGCATTGGTCCTCAGTCGGATAGTGGACGGCTTTCGCCTCACCAAGGTACTCATGGATGGAGGCAGCGGATTGAACCTCATTTATGAGGAAACTCTTCAAAAAATGGGACTAGACTGGAGCCGCGTTGAGCGAAGCAGCACAACCTTTAGAGGAATAATCCCCAGTCGGGAAGCACGCTGCACAGGAAAAATCACACTAGATGTGGTGTTCGGCACGCCGGATAATTACAGATCCGAAGAGGTCACATTTCAGGTGGTCCCGTTCAGCTGCGGATATCACGCCCTACTAGGGCGGGAAGCATTTACAATTTTCCAAGCAATACCCCATTACGGGTACATGAAGCTCAAGATGCCCGGGCCAAACGGTATTATCACTCTCGCTAGTGATCCGGACATAGCACTCCGCGCCGAAAATAAGACAGCCGCATTAGCCCTGGAGGCACTATCTGAAGCCTTAGCAGCTGAGGAACTGACTGCGCTGCGCTCCACAGTTGACAGGGATGATGTGAGACTCGACAAGAGATCCAAGTTCACATCCTTTAAGCCAGCAGATGAAATAATCAAGTTCCAGGTCCATCCAACGGACCCCAATAAAATAGCATCCATCGGGGCATGATTAAACCCTGATATGGACGCCGCACTGCGAGAATTTCTACGTGAAAATTGGGACATCTTCGCCTGGCACCCTTCAGACATGCCAGGAATCCCACGCAGGCTGGCCGAACACAGCTTAAATATCCTAAAAGGATTCAAACCTGTCAAACAAGCCCTTCGTCGTCTTTCCGAACCCAAGAGACAGGCTATGGGAGAGGAGCTAGCCAAGCTATTGGAGGCCGGATTCATTAGAGACATAAAACATCCGGACTGGCTAGCAAACTTGGTGATGGTACCAAAGAAGGACAAATCCTGGCGCCTGTGTGTTGATTTTAAAGACCTTAACAAGGCTTGCCCAAAGGATCCCTTCCCCCTCCCCCGTATCGATCAAATTATCGATGCCACCGCAGTACATGATTCGTTGTGTTTCCTCGACGCATACTCCGGTTTCCATCAAATTAAGATGGCAGAATCAGACCAAGCCGCAACAGCATTCATCACACCATACGGCCCATTCTGCTTCAACACAATGCCCTTCGGGCTGAAAAACGCCGGCGCAACATATTAGCGCATGATTCAGACATGTCTGGCAAACCAGATCGGCAAGACAGTGGAGGCGTACATGGATGATGTGGTCATCAAAACAAGACATGTCGAATCTCTAGTAGACAACTTGAGTCTAACATTCGACAACCTCTGAAAATACGACATCAAGCTCAACCCGAAAACATGCGTCTTCGACGTTCCAGCCGGAAAGCTTTTGGGCTTCGTTGTATCCGGTAGAGGAATTGAAGCAAATCCGGCCAAGATCCGAGCTCTGTCGCAACTGGATATCCCAAAGGACCTCAAACAAATACAAAAATTAGCCGGATGCGTGGCGGCTCTAAGCCGCTTTATCTCTCGCTTGGGAGAAAAGGCATTGCCCCTTTATCGCCTCCTTCGACGCACCGAACACTTTGAGTGGACGGATGCTGCCACGGCCGGACTTGATGGAATAAAAGCCATATTGGCAACAAACCCAGTCCTGGCCGCGCCAAACACCGGCGAACCAATGCTATTGTACATTGCAGCAACCCATCAAGTTGTCAGCGCAGTACTCGTCGTCGAGCGGGAAACGGACGGACACAAACTCCCCCTTCAAAGGCCGGTCTACTACATGTCCACTGTCCTCACTCCATGCAAATCACGGTACCCGCATTATCAAAAGATTGCATACGCGGTATTCATGGCATCCCGGAAGCTATGACATTACTTTCAAGAGTGTTCCATAACAGTAGCCTCGGAAGTACCACTCAACGATATTATCAACAACCACGACGCAACGGGCCGGATCAAAAAATGGGCCATTGAGCTCCTCCTGTTCGATATAACCTAGAAGCCACGACGAGCTGTTAAATCGCAAGTTTTGGCCGACTTCGTCGCAGAATGGACGGAGGCCGAGCTCCCTAAAGAGTACGGCACATATTCAAACTGGATCATGCATTTCGACAGCTCCAAAATGTTGGCCGGACTAGGGGCTGGCGTCGTCTTGACGTCCCTCACAGGAGACACAGTTCAATATGTGCTCCAGATCATGTACACGGACTCCAACAATGCAGCCGAATATGAGGCCCTCCTACATGGTCTCCGGATGGCAGTATCCATGGGCATTCAACGCCTAGAGGTACGCGGGGACTCAAACCTTGCGATATCCCAAATAAACGGAGATTTCAATGCCAAGGATCCAAAAATGGCAGCTTACCGCAACGCCGTCCTAAAAATGTCAGCTCGGTTCGAAGGGTTGGAGTTTCATCATATAGCCCGAGAAAATAATCAGGCAGCGGACGTCCTGTCACGCATTGGAGCAAAACGAGATGCAGTCCCCCCCCCAACATCTTTTTAGACAGACTGTTCAAGCCATCCGTAGCATGGGAGGGGGAACCCGCAGATAACAGCCCGGACCTAACCGCACCACTCGACGCCGAACAATCTGACATAATTGGAAGCCCTGCCATCGAAATTACACCTTCAGCCCACGTAATAATGGCGGTCATTGCCCCGTGGACAGAACCGTTCCTAGCCTACCTTACTAGGCAGGAACTCCCAGAGGACCAAAACGAGGCACGCTGCATAGTGCGGCGATCTAAAGCCTATAAAGTCCACGAGGGAGAGCTTTATAAGACAAGCACTACCGGAGTCCTTCAAAGGTGCATCTCCGAAGAGGAAGGGCGGACTTGCTGGCTGAAATTCATGCCGGGCTCGGTGGCCACCACGCTGCAGCTCGGTCCCTTGTAAGCAAGGCTTTCTGTACGGGCTTTTACTGGCCGACGGCCCGAGCAGACGCTCAGGACTTGGTCCAACGATGCGTCGGTTGCCAGCTTTTTGCAAACCAAAGCCATATGCCACCCACCGCCCTCCGAACTATCCCCATCACTTGGCCCTTCGCGGTCTGGGGGCTTGACATGGTTGGACCCCTTAAAGGCGGAACCCACAAGAAAAAATACTTACTGGTCATGGTGGATAAGTTCACCAAATGGATAGAAGCTAAGCCTATTAAGACGGCCGAATCCGGACCTGTGATAGACTTCATATCCGGGGTTGTACACCGTTATGGCGTCCCCCACAGCATCATCACTGATAACGGCACAAACTTCACCTCCGACGAGGTAAAACTTTGGTGCAAAAACATGGGCATCAAGCTCGACTATGCTTCCGTCTATCACCCACAAACTAACGGCCAGGTCGAACGTGCAAATGGTCTTATCATGAGAGGCATTAAACCCAGACTAGTGCGGTCCCTCAAGGAATCTAACATGCACTGGGTAGAGGAGCTCGACTCCGTACTCTGGGGACTGCGGACCACGCCGAATCGCACCACCGGATACACACCATTCTTTATGGTGTACGGCGTAGAAGCAGTTCTGCCCTGCGACATAATTCATGACTCAGCTCGAGTGCGCATGTAGGAAGAAAGATAAGCCGAGCTCGATCGGCAGGACAGCTTGGACGCCTTGGAGGAGGAGCGTGACGTGGCAAAAGCCCGTTCCGCATTTTATCAACAGCAGGCTCGAAGATATCAAAGCAGAGAAGTATGGGCCAAAAATTACAATGTTGGCGAACTAGTTCTACGCCTGCCGGATAAGAAAAAGGACAAACTCAAGCCCAAGTGGGAAGGTCCATTCATAATCGACCAAGTCCTGACTGGTGGAGCGTACCGCCTGCGAGATGCGTCGGATAACCGACTCGAGCCGAACCCATGGAACGCCACCCATCTCCGAAGATTCTATGCCTAGCGTCGGACTCTGTGTTTGCCTCCTTCCTCTGTCCATTTTTTACATTTTCTGTCTTACATTTCTCTCCTTCCCCTCTTTTCTCTTATAGCCCTTAAAGGCTCATTAAGTGATGCGCTACTCGCGCTCATTAAACCTGGGGGCTTCTTTAACAGAAGCTTATTTATATGGGCTTCACGTCCAACACATGCGTCAAACTTGCGCATGTACCTTTTCTTCACCATTATATGCATCGATATGACTTAAGTTTTGGCCAAGCTGGGTTGCGTGGCTCCTGTGCTTACCCCTACTTTCCCGATTGTTCGGCTAGGCGGTAAAGGGAGCACCTCTGCGATTGTTACTGCCGGATCAGCCGGATGTGTACCTCAGACTGGGTGAAGCCGAAAGCTAGCGTTCTTAAGGGAATATTCGGTCGGTGAACTAAAAGATGACCTTTTTACTTATTTATATACATGCCCCCAGATGATTTTCCTGCATTTGCAGTCCGGACATGCACTTTAGGGCATGCCTCCCAGAGAAAGGAACCCCTAACGGAACTATTCTCTCTGGAAGATGTTTCTTACTAACCATGTAATATAACATAACTAGTTGGGCACTTGTCTGATAAAGCACTAATGACCCCTACGCCTGGTCTCCATGCATACCCCGGTTCGTACATAACCGGTAGGGTATTCAGACACACTCCAGACCGTCAGGTCCTGAGGTAGAAGCGAAAAGGTCGGCAATGACAAACGATCTACAATCCGGCTAGAAGGCATTACACATGTCAATTAACAATTACATAGTCACTCTGACTGATTGTATTCCTCTTCTATACCATCTAACAGGCTGTCTAATTTATAGTCCTGTTGGGAATACTTTGCGGCCAATTCTACTTGGCCGTATACTAAGCTTACAGGGATCTCCTTCCCATCAGGCCCCACAGGTCCGACTTCGGCCATGTGGTTTGGGTCAGACCTCGTAAACCGGGTCTTCACCATGGCCCAGGCCTCCCTAGCACCTTGCCGGTAGGCTGATATCTTCCACAACCGGAAGCGCCGCTGAGCTCCCTTAAGCTTCTCCGCAAGCTCTCCAAGGCCCTCAGGCATGGGGTGGGATGGCCATAAGGCTTGGGCAATGCCTCGCATTGCCTGCCGAACTTGCTCGTGTAGTTGCAATATCTCGGGAAGAAGGTCACCCATAGAACCGGGCATCTCCTCTGCAGGACGACCTATTAGCATACCTACAGACATTATTCTATTAGTCGACTTCCTCGCCGAACTCTTTTTTCAAAAGATTCGCTTAAGCACTTACTAAATATGCCGCGTCGAAGCCGCTGATTCTCGTTAGTGGTGTCCGACAGCTGGCCACGAACATCTCTAAGTTCAACGTCCAGCTTGGTGTTGGCATCCTGAAGATCATTCTTCTCTCGCCTCACCTTTGTCAGCATACTCTCACCGGCCTTTAGCCGGTGTAAGAGTTGTTGTCTCTCCGGATCGAGTCCGGCGCCATCTACAATATGATTTGTCAGATTTGCACGCACGCCGCAAAATACTAATCTTTCGAAGTGTATCTTACCAGAGGGGGTCTCTTTGGGCTCCCCTGCCACGGCTAGTGCGGCCTCCAGTTGGGCTTTGCACTCTTCCAGCTCCTGGGATAGTACGGTATTCTTCTCTGTAAGAACCTGCATAACAAATGATCCTTAAATCAGTTACTCTAACTGTTTCAAGTCTCGGGGGCTACTGGTATATATATATATTTGACCAAAATTTTCTTACCCGTATGTCTTCTACATACTGCTCCGTGGCTCTGGCTAAACCATTTTGAGCGGCACGGAGGTACGCATCTCCCGAATTGAAGGCATCTAACGCCTCTTGGGAGAAACAAGCGTCACGAAGAACTGTCCGGTGACGCCTATGGTTCATGGCACTCTCCACCTCAGAATTTGTGGCAGAAAGCCTGTCTGCATCCTCTGTCGGAGGAGCGTCCGGTGCGCACCTTGTGCTCGCCTCCGCTTCCGGGCCAGACGTTGGAGCCTGGCTGGTGGAGACGCGATTGGCAACCTCTCCGGATATAGTCCGGCGAGGTTTGTTCGTCCTGAAGATAGCACGAACGTTAATATGCCCTGAAGGAATAACACCAGGGAAAAAGAGGGTGCGCTATACCTTTGCGCCAGCATCTCAGTCCGGACCACATTCCTTTTTACCCCACGGGGCCCTGCGGCCCCTCGTTGGCTAGCCGCCGCAGGTTCGGCCTCCCGCCTCGGAAATCTCCCCTGCAAAACATGGTTGTCGTCAGAAAAACTGAAATACGTGAGAATGGAATCCTTCTCGAGGGGATGAGGCTCCGGTCTCTGTCACCTGGGAGGCCGGGATTAACCCTGGGTAATCAGCCGTAATGGCCACCAAGGTATTGTCCTTGCTTAGCTGATGGAACACCCCATCAATAAGCTCCAACGATATGTCCGGATCCTCTTCGGAGTCTGGATCGAGGGACCGTTCTGTATCCTCGGGCTGTGGAGGATGGCTGTTTATATCCTTTACCTCCTGACGCAGTTCCTGCGTTGAAGTCGTTAGACTATATATTTAATCATGGGAATATAAAACGAACGGGCAAGCACAATTGTCCACTTACCCAACTTGGAGGGTTGTACATAGTAAATCCGCCTTGCGGGTTGACGCGGCGGAATTCCTCCTCTTCTCCCTTGTACAAAGAGGATAAGATCTTTACTAGAGCGGCAGCTGAGGCTGGCCCCTTACGATCATAACGGGTGGCGTCATCCTCCCCGTTAAAATTCCACATGGGGTGGCCTCTATATTGAAACGGCTGCACCCCCCGCATGATGCATGCGGCCATGACTCCAATCATGGTTAGTCCGGAATGAGCCAATAGTCTTATCCGGCCCATCAGGTAAAGGACGTCTCTGTCGCTTTCTCTCTGAGAGCTCCGCGGACGCCAGCTCAAGCGTTTCTTTAATGGAGCATTGCTGAACTCAGGGAGACCGACCCGGATAGGGTCCGGTAGCGGGACATCATCTATATAAAACCATTCCGAAGGCCAGTCCTCGGACGCCTTCTTTGGGGTCCCGGATAGGTATCTGGTCCCGGCGAGGCGCCACACTTCGGCTCCGCCCACTTGATATATAGACCCCTCTTGAGAACGGGGCACCAGGCAGAATATCCTCTTCCACAGCACGAAATGAGCCTCAACACCCAAAAATTGCTCGCAAAGGGCGACGAAGCTCGCGATATGCAATATAGAGGCGGGCGTGAGATTGTGCAGCTGGAGGCCGTAGAACTCCAGAAGCCCACGGAGAAACGGATGAACTGGAAATCCCAGTCCCCTTACTAGATAAGGGACGAAGCACACCCGCTCTCCCTTGGAGGGATTGGGGGTGCTCTCCGCTTGTTTTCCGCCATTATAGGTGGCGAGTCCGGCTCGGACTGGGACCATATAAGCCTGAGGGAGAAATCCCTTGGCCTGAAGCGACACTAACTCGCTGTGCGGGACGGAGCAACTCTCCCAGTCTCCGGGTTTAGGACTGGAAGGGCGAGGGGAGGAGCTGCGACGCCTGGCCATGTTGGAATGGACCTTTGCTGGAGGCGCTCTGATGATTACTCGCGGAGAGGAGAAGGTGTGGTTTGGATCTCAATCCCCATCCCGTTAAATAGGTGGCTCGTTTATGCGGCTAGGGGTGTGGATGTAAAAATGCCCCGTATTTTCGCATTCGTTTGACACGTGGAAGACGGCCCTTATTGGGCATGGAAGCCAAGGAGCGCTACATTACAAAAATCGGACATTATTCCTACAGGAACACAGAATTTGGAGAAGAACCCGCCTTGCAATGCCGAAGACAATCTGCGCGCCGGACTCGTCGTCATTGAAGCCTGGTTCAGGGGCTACTTAGGGAGTCCTGGATTAGGGGGTGTTCGGATAACCGGACTATACCTTCAGCCGGACTCCAGGACTATGAAGATACAAGATTGAAGACTTCGTCCCGTGTCCGGATGGGACTTTCCTTGGCATGGAAGGCAAGCTTGGCGAAGCGGATATTCAAGATCTCCTACCATTGTAACCGACTCTGTGTAACCCTAACCCTATCCGGTGTCTATATAAACCGGAGGGTTATAGTCCGTAGGACAACTTCATCATACAACAATCATACCATAGGCTAGCTTCTAGGGCTTAGCCTCCTTGATCTCGTGGTAGATCTACTCTTGTACTACCGATATCATCAATATTAATCAAGCAGGAGTAGGGTTTTACCTCCATCGAGAGGGCCCGAACCTGGGTAAAAACATCGTGTCCCTTGTCTCCTGTTACCATCCGCCTAGACGCACAGTTCGGGACCCCCTACCCGAGATCCGCCGGTTTTGACACCGACACTCTCCAACAAGGCTTTTCCTGAAACCTGGCATGACACGCCAGGTCAATACATTGAATTTACTTGCAAGCTCACAACAGACATAAACATAATGACAAACAATATCATGATATTTAACCAATTATTAATAATGCAACAATATATCCAACATGCTGTGATCATATCCTTGTGAGGAAAAATTCCTCTTACCAATGGTGATCACTTCTTGGATCACCACCGTACCAACCTCAACATCTTAACCAGGAATATCTCGTGATCCTTCAGCGATCACAACCACGACCCATACTAGGCCTAAAACAATGATCATTCCGCCGATCACAACCACAACCCATCCTAGGTCTAAAACAATGATCCTTCCGGCGATCACAACCACGACCCATACTAGGTCTAAAACAATGATCCTTCCGGCGATCACAACCACGACCAACACTTGATCCTGTCCAACCCGATGGCCTTCCCACCATCATCAATAGTGCAAAGTTCATAACTTAGTGTGCAAATTTTATTAAATGTTGACCCATGGTGTGACCTACTTTCGAGCGTGTCCGTAACCATGGACTCGGCTATCGATAGATTAATACACTCTGCAGAGGTAGCGCACTGTACCGAAACCACGGAACCCACGGCCTCGTACTCCCATTCGGGTGGACCAACGACATTCCGATGAAATCACTCCATTGCCATGACACTCTCTCGGCCACTCTGACCCACTCCCAACTGGGCTAGTCCTGGGTGGCCCTATGTCTATCAAAGACACAACGACCACCGTCGTGGCCAAACGTCCCTCACGGGGACCGGCACCAAAAATTTCAACAACGGGCACACAAGGTTATGTCTTCTTACCGGGCCAGGGTACCGCACGCCCATAACCTTCCCTCGTTGGAGGCACCGACCAAAGGCATGACAACGGACCGAACAAAGGCCTTCCCATACAGGCAAATGTGGTTGCACTAGGAAAAACTTGATTCAGTGGCACCATGACCCGATCAACGATATATTCAAGTTGTATTATTATCACGTCCAACTTAAATTGAAAATAACCAGTGTCATAGTTTGCCAAGAAGTGCAACAATAACATATGCATCACATAATACCGGAAAAGACCGAGTCAACTATATCCACACTAAGCATAACCAACAAAAACTCTTAACACTCCTCTGGTCAAGAATTAACCTCACATTAAACAAAATCTTTTATGACAAGTTTTATCATTATTCTCATGCTAGAAAATAACTTCAATTAATTACTTATATCCATAACCATATTATTTCAACCATAGCAAAAATAAATTCTAGTCTCTTTATCAACTTAGTTGGCTCTAAACTTTCTGTAACACAAGCATATTAACTTGGACTAGCACTTAACAGAATATGAATAACACAATAATGATCTATATGCATGGATTAAATCATTCATTCAAGTAGGAAAATCACAAATATTGCAATGGCACCATGAAAATGTTGATGTGGCTTGCCTTAGTGCAGATGAGGTTCACAAGCCTCCTGGTGATCCTCAAGACAAGCCTCACTACTTTGAAAACAATTACAAACACAAAAAGAAATCATCAAGAACCCTTCTAAAATTGACCAGAAATTTAGGCAGCAGGGAAAAATCCCATTTTTGTTGACCTGCTAGATTTCTTTGCAAAGAACACAATGCAAAAAGAATCAATTCATTTGGACTCATGGTTGAAAAGTTATAGCTGTTTGAAGCTCTCTGGATATAAATGAAATTCGAATTTAAATAAAACAGACTAGAGGGGGGGTGACGTTGAAGGCGTAAAGCCTCGGGGCGCCAACACTCATACCGCTTCACGCGTGTACTGAGTGGCTGACTAGCAGGCCCCGCTAGTCAGATGAGGGGGAGAAGGGAAACGAGAGAGGGGCGGCGTGGCTTCGCCGGAGCAAACGCCGTCGACAAGGGCTCCTTGGCCAAAATGAGAGGGAGGGATCGAGAGAGGAGACTGAGGCGCACCTGCCCATACCCGTAGAGTAGTTAGGGGTGGTCGGACGTCGTCGGAATCTTCCTCTCTAGCGGAGACAGGAAGTAGAGCTAGCCAGAGACTAAGACGACGGCGAGCAGAGGCGACTCCAGGGGTTCCAACCGGGCGGACGGTAACACCGCAGAGTGGCGGAGGCCCTCGAAGGGTTGCCCAGGCCTGGGAGGCGCCGGAGCTACGGGAACGACCCGAGGGGATCGCCGGCGAGCTCGAGCTCGGGGGCGGCAGCCCGCGGCCTACACGTCCGGGCTATGATCTTCTACTAGGTTGTGGAGTGTTTGAGAGTGGTGGATGATGCTCGAGGAGGCTGGGGGAGGGCTCTATTTATAGCCGAGCGTTGAGGGGGGTTCGGGCTCCGCCGGTGGACACCTGGACATGGAGCCCGGCGACGAGCGGCGTCAGTGAGAGAGGGAGAAGGAGACGGAGCTCACGCGGGGACTATGGGCGAACGGGGACGAGCACAGGGGCACTGGGGTGACGACGAGCACAGTGCGCACCACACTATTTTGTTGGCTGGACCATGCCCGTGCTCGCTGCGGCGAGCTCCGGCATCGGCGAGTGCCAGGGGAGAGTTAATGGGGCTAAGACAAAGATTGGGGCGAGGTTTGGCACGCTTAGGCAGGCGGGGAAGCAAGCACACGATCAACAGAGGCTCGGGCGCGTCGCAGAGCGCGTCGGCCGCATGCCAGCACGACTGGACGAACACGATCACCTTGTGAACTCTGACCTCATGCCGACCTAAGCCCAAACTTCATGCCTGGCATCTTGTTCGTGGTAGTTTTGAATGTTACCGCACTTTGGTTTGGATGCAGACGCAGTAGAAAAGATTTCACAAGCCTAGTAAGTTTCTGATCAGTAACTTTGAGAGCTTATTGTGGTCAAACGGCTGGGAGTTGGGAGCTGAGTTTTGGAGGGTAGCAATTATCTACTAAGGTGATGATGCACAAGAAAAATCAGCCCCAAAGGAGGAAGTAAAATGGTAGTTGCTGTTGAAACTACCATTTCTGTCCAGAAGTGAAAATATTTTCTGTAGAAAAAATATTCCAAAAAGTCATGCAATATTTTTGCTCGGGAAGGTGCCCTAGGGTTACAAGAATATTTATGAATTTTCTCAGATTTTTGTGGGCAAGAAAAATTGGGGTTGCTTTGGAGCACATTGATCTAGCTAGGGTTTAAGAGAGGGAAATGAATATTTTTCATCAAGGAAAAATATTCCAAATATTATTTTGAGATGAACCAGAGGGGAATGATGGTTAGAGAGGGAATGGGACTCTTGGGTGAAAGCCAAGGGGCACCCAAGTGTTTAAGTCCATATGAAAGGATTCAAAAACTCCAAATTCAAAATCAATCCAAATGAAAATCATGCAAATAAAGGAGGGCAAAAACCAGGCTGTCATAGGTGGGCAGTCATTACCCTTGTCTTCTTGCCCGTCTCTCTTATCTTCCTGATGGCCGAGCACCTTAGAACAAAAGGTTTCTATTTTCCAGGGCAAGAGAGAAGGAAAGAGTGAAGTAAGAAGGACCCACGGGTCCACCAAATACTTTAACAAATCTCTAAAAACTTAAAGCCAATGACACTACAACATAAACATGCATAAGAACATGCAGATTGATGGTATGATGCAATGCTTAGCTTTATTGGTGAATGCACAGGATCTGCGCATGGCTTTGTACAAAGGGTTACATGCACATTGGTAAGGCTTGTAAAAAAGGTGGTTGCCGGGGACTGGGCCTGACAGTCGCACCTTACGGGTAGAACTTATGAAGATGCTCAATATTCCATGAGTTTTGCATTTTGATGTCATCTTCGGTCTCCAGACGGACCGCGCCAAGTCAGGTGACTTATACTACCCGGTAAGGGCGTTCCCACTTTGGCTTCAACTTGTTGGCTCCTTTGGCGGACTGAACGCGCCTAAGGGCAAGGTCGCCTTCCTCAAGGCTCCGGGCATGAACCCTGCGGCTATGATAGCAGCGCAGGGCTTGCTGGTAGCATGCAGCACACACAATGGCCTGGAGATGATCTTCCTCGAGGAGCACGACATCGCCATGCCATAGCTGCTCTTGCTCTACTTCATCGTAGGCAAGTACTCGAGGTGACCCGTATACGAGTTCCGTCGGGAGCACTGCTTCCGCCCCATACACCATGGAGAAGGGAGTCTGGCTGGTAGCTCAATTTGGGTTGGCCGGAGGGACCAATGAACCACCGACAGTTCATTAATCGAGCGCTTGCCGCATTTTTTCAACTTATCAAAATTTCTTGTCTTGAGCCCGCGCAGCACTTTGGCATTCATCCTCTCATCTTGCCCTTTGCTTTGTGGACGAGGAACAGAGGCAAAGGAGGCCTTGCTCCCAAGGCTTTGGATGTAATGCGTAAAGGTGCAGCTCGTGAACTGGGTGCCGTTATTGGTAATCACTCTGTTGGGTACTCCAAAGCAGCACACCAATCCTTTCAAGAACTTGACATCTGATTGTGCAGTCACCTTCCTCACAGGCTCGACCTTAGGCCACTTTGTAAACTTGTCGATTGCTACGTACAAGAATTCAAAGCCCTCAGCAGCATAGGGGAAGGGGCCCAAGATATCGAGATCCCAGACTGAGAATGGCCAGGGCAAAGGGATCATCCGGAGTTCTTGAGCTGGTTGATGAATGTTTTTGGAATGGAATTGGTAGGCTGCACACTTGGTGACTAGCTTAGTTGCATCCTGGAGGGCTGTGGTCCAATAGAAACCCCGCCGGAAGGCCTTTCTGACTAGGGATCTCGATCCAATGTGGGAGCCACACACACCCCTGTGTATCTCTGCCAACAGCTTCAGTGCATCTCCCTAACAAATGCACTTCAATTTCACACCATTTGGCCTTTTTTTGTACAGTGTGTCATCGACAAACTGGTACATGTTGGACCGTCGGGCTACTTTTTTAGCTTCTTCTTGCCCTTCGACAAGCTCTTCTGTTTGAAGGAAATGGACTATGTGCTGTGCCCAAGTTGGAGCCCGAGGCTCGACAACAAGGACTAAAGGCACCTCCTTATTCGTGGGAGCGCTCACCTCGACCTCAAGAACGTGTGGTTCTGCTGGAGGGTGTTGCTCACCGACCAAAGCGAGGTTGTCCCCGGTAGCCTCTCTACCAGAAGTTTGGGGAAGTCCTGCTGGGAAATGCTTGTCGGAGTCCAACTTTCTCCTTTTTCTATTCATCGTTGAAGGGGACACAAACGGTTGGGTTAGATGGAGGACAAAAGTCCTTGGTTCCACAGGGAGCTTTTGCGCGGCGCACTTTGACAAGTGATCAGCGATGCTATTTTCCGCACATGGCACATGCTCTGCTTGTAATCCGTCAAAGTGCTCTTCCAGCTTTCTCACCTCCTCCACATAAGCCTCCATCAACAGACTCTGATAATCTTTGTTGACTTGCCTCACCATGAGATAGTTAGTTTCTTGAATCCCAACTCCACTGCAATTCTGAGTCCAGCAAGGAGCCCCTCGTACTCAGTAGTGTTGTTGGTGGCCTTTTCATAGGGAAAGTGCATTTGAACCACATACTTGAGATGCTCTTCGCTGGGCGTGACAAGAAGCACGCCGGCTCCGGCGCCCTGCAGCGAGAAAGTGCCATCAAAATACATGATCCACTCTTGAGGCGCTTCTTTGCCAGGGAGAACCGTCTCTGGTACTTCTTCGTCTAGAGTGGGCGTCCATTATGCAATGAACTCCTCCAAAGCCCTGCTCTCAATAGTTGAGGTGCTCTCATATTTTAAGCCAAAGCTTGACAACTCTTGTGCCTACTCGACTATTCTGCCTGTGGCTCCGGGGTTCCTCAATATGCGTTGTAGTGGAAAACGGGTAACAACTGTGATCTCGTTGGCTTGGAAGTAGTGGTGCTGCTTCCTCGAGGCTATGATAAGGCCAAAGATTAGCTTTCGTACTCCAGAGTACATCGACCTGCCCCCATGTAATAGGGAGGTGACAAAGTACACTGGCCGCTGCACCACTTTCTTCCTTGCCGCGACCTTGGGATTACCTTCACTGGCTTGCCTCGCCTCCCCTGGTTTGTGTCAAGTCCTATCACGGGTGCATCGGCTCCATCTCCGAAGGGGCCAGTTGCTGTGGTTGCTTCTTCATCCACGTCTCGTTGCGCCACCAGCTGTAATGCCCACGATGCGGCTATATCTCCCACGTGTCGGAGCACGACTTAGAGGCATAAACGCATTGTAAGCAATGTCGCAAGAGGGGCAATCATTACACATCGCATGTACTGAATAAGGAAAGAGGTACATAGTTGCCTTACAATCGCCACTTCACACAACACAGGAATCTAACATTACATCATCCAGATACAATCAAGGACTAACTACGGATCCAAAATAAAAGAAGACTACCCCTAATGCTATAGATCCCCGATCGCCCCAACTGGGCTCCACTACTGATCAACTGGAAACGGAAACAACACAATGAACAAGATCTTCATTGAGATCCTCCTTGAGCTTGGTTGCGTCACCTGCACGATATCATCAGCACCTGCAAGCTGGTTTTGGAAGTATCTGTGAGTCACGGGGACTCAGCAATCTCACACCCTCGCGATCAAGACTATTTAAGCTTATAGGTAGGGAAAAGGTATGAGGTGGAGCTGCAGCAAGCACTAGCATATATGGTGGCTAACTTACGCAAATGAGAGCGAGAAGAGAAGGCAAAGCACGTTCGAGAATCTATGATCAAGAAGTGATCCTAGAACAACCTACGTTCAAGCATAACTCCAACACCGTGTTCACTTCCCGAACCCCGCCGAGAAGAGACCATCACGGCTACACACGCGGTTGATGCATTTTAATTAAGTTAACTGTCAAGTTCTCTACAACCGGACATTACCAAATTCCCATCTGCCCATAACCGCGGGCACGACTTTCGAAAGTTCAAAACCCTGCAGGGATGTCCCAACTTAGCCCATCACAAGCTCTCACTGTCAACGAAGGATATTCCTTCTCCCAGGAAGAACCGATCAGGCTCGGAATCCCAGTTACAAGACATTTCGACAATGGTAAAACAAGACCAGCAAAGCTACATGAATGTGCCGACAAATTCCGATAGGAGCTGCACATATCTCGTTCTCAGGGCACACCAGATTGTCCAAACTTCCGGTAGGCCAGCCCAGAGTTGCCCCTGGTGGCCACCGGCGGCTGACAAGTTGGACCAACACTTAGAGGAGCACTGGCTCGGGGGTTTAAATAAAGATGAACCTTGAGTCTGCAGAACCCAAGGGAAAAGGCTTAGGTGGCAAATGGTAAAACCAAGGTTGGGCCTTGCTGGAGGAGTTTTATTCAAAGCAAACTGTCAAGGGTTCCCATTATAACCCAACCGCGTAAGGAACGCAAAATTAAGGAACATAACACCAGTATGAAGGAAACTAGGGCGGCAAGAGTGGAACAAAACACCAGGCATAAGGCCGAGCCTTCCACCCTTTACCAGGTATATAGATGCATTAAATAAAATAAGAGATATTGTGTTATCCCAACAATAAATCATGTTCCAACATGGAACACACTCCAATCTTCACCTGCAACTAGCAACGCTATAAGAGGGGCTGAGCAAAGCGGTAACATAGCCAAAGAACGGCTTGCTAGGACAAGGTGGGTTAGAGGCTTGACATGGCAATATGGGAGACATGATAAAGCATGTGGTAGGTATCGCGGCATAGGCAAGCAAAAGAGCGAGCAACTAGCAAGCAAAGATAGAAGTGATTTCGAGGGTATGGTCATCTTGCCTGAAATTCCGCAAGGAAGAAGAACAAGTCCATGAAAAAGATAAACGGACATAGTCGAACGAATCCTCACAAACGCGACGCTATCGAAACCAACCCGAAGAAGCAACACCGGAAAGAAACACACAACATAGTAAACAACCACCACATAAGCATGGCATGATGCACAATCAAGTATGATGCATGTACGGTTTAATGAGGCATGGCATGGCATGGCAAAGTGCAACAAACAACACTACAAATTAAGTGGAGATCAATATGCAACGGAGTTGCATATTGAAGAAAACACCACATGACTTATTTAGTTCTCTCTCGTTTAGGTACCCATCAATATTAAATGTTGTTAAACATGGCAGGAGGTGAAGCATAGTAAAACTACCTATCTAGGCAAGTTTAAATGAGGCCGGAACAACAAGCAACAAGTCCGGAAAATCCTCATGTGCATATTTATGGATTTGGTACTGTTCTGCCCTAACACAATTTCAGGTTTGTTAAACATGCAAAGAAAGTGAACCGTGTTAAACTATGCATTTTTCTACCCCATTTACATATAAAGATTATTAAATTTGGAGCTACGGTTAAATAGTTATGAAATAAATCATTTCACATGGCAATATGGCAAAATATATGCAAACATCAATTTAAACATTTTAAACATGGATGAAAATTGCAAATTATGAAACTAGACACAATTTTAAGCATTTTTCATATATAATGTTTTTACATATGATGCCCGGTTGTTGAGTTTTAAAATGCATGGAGTCTAGGGTTTTTCTACATAACTGGAAAATCCTGGATAAATACTAAATTTGCAGAGAGGAAAAAAAAGACATTGGTTGAAACGGAACCGAGCTGGGCTGGGGAAGCTCCTCACATTGGGCCTCGGCCCGTTCAGAGAGGAGGCGGGCTGGTGGAGAGGCTGGGCCTCAACGCCTTGCTGGGCGGCGATGAAGCACAAGGCGAGGTCGGCCCAGGCACTCGATCGGGACGCAGCAGCGGCTGGTCAACACGCAGGGCATGGGATGAGCGACCTGCTCATTGTAGAGGAAGCAGAGGCCACGACATGTGATGGTGAGGTAGGGGAGTTGGCGAGGCGGCAAGGAGCTTGGTGGATGGTGGCGAGCGGCGCTGGGCATGCCTTGCTTCGGTCGAAGATGGAGCGCCGGGATCGGTCAACGTGGCTTGGCGTCTCTTGTGCTCTGACAAAGCAGGGGGGGCGCAGTGGTTCATCGTGGCGGGGATTTCAGCGGCAGGGCGCGGCGACTCCAGGAGACGACAGGGAGGAGCGGAGGTGGCGCGATATGACTGGGGCTCGCCGGAAACACGAGCGGAGGCGGCGGGGCGGACCGGACTTGAGGAGGCCGAAGGGGAAGCAGGCGGGGCGCGGTCAACGTGATATGCGGGCGAGCTGGCGCCTTGTCCTGGAAGCAGAGGACACAGGCGGCAGTGTACCTGGCGCTGGCGTCTCCCGGCGACGAGGTAGGCGGGAACGATTCGAGGAGCTCGAGGATGACGACGTCCGGGCGCAGGAGGCGAGGATGGTGCTACGTCTTGAGCTTGCGTTGGTTTTCCCCGAAGAGGAAGGGATGATGCAGCAGAGTAGCGTAAGTATTTCCCTCCGTTCTTGAGAACCAAGGTATCAATCCAGTAGGAGGCCACGCTCAAGTCCCTCGTATCTGCACAAAATGATAGCTACTCGCAACCAACGCGATTAGGGGTTGTCAATCCCTTCACGGTCACTTACGAGAGTGAGATCTGATAGATATAATATTTTTGGTATTTTTGGTATAGAGATGCAAAGTAAAAAGTGAAAGCAAAGTAAAAAGCAAAGCAAGATTAAAGTGATGGAGATTGATATGATGAGAATAGACCCGGGGGCCATAGGTTTCACTAGTGGCTTCTCTCAAGAGCATAAGTATTCTACGGTGGGTGAACAAATTACTGTTGAGCAATTGACAGAATTGAGCATAGTTATGAGAATATCTAAGCATGATCATGTATATAGGCATCACGTCCGTGACAAGTAGACCGAGACGATTCTGCATCTACTACTATTACTCCACTCATCGACCGCTATACAACATGCATCTAGAGTATTAAGTTAAAAACAGAGTAATGCCTTAAGCAAGATGACATGATGTAGAGAGATAAATTCATGCAATATGAAATAAACCCCATCTTGTTATCCTCGATGGCAATGATGCAATACGTGCCTTGCTGCCCCTTCTGTCACTGGGAAAGGACACCGCAAGATCGAACCCAAAGCTAAGCACTTCTCCCATGGCAAGAACTACCAATCTAGTTGGCCAAACCAAACGGATAATTCGAAGAGACTTGCAAAGATAACCAATCATACATAAAATAATTCAGAGAATATTCAAATATTATTCATAGATAGACTTGATCATAAACCCACAATTCATTGGTCTCAACAAACACACCATAAAAAGAAGAGGATTACATCGAATAGATCTCCACAAGAGAGGGGGAGAACTTTGTATTGAGATCCAAAAAGAGAGAAGAAGCCATCTAGCTACTAACTATGGACCCGAAGGTCTGAGGTAAAACTACTCACACTTCATCGGAGAGGCTATGATGATGTAGAAGCCCTCCGTGATGAAGGCCCTCTTCCGGCGGAGCTCTGGAATAGGCCCCAAGATGGGATCTCGTGGATACATAAAGTTTCGGCGGTGGAATTTGGTTTTTGGCTCCTGTTCTAATCGTATGGGGGTACATATGTATATATAGGAGGATGGAGTACGTCGGTGGAGCACCGAGGGGCCCATGAAGCAGGGGGCGCGCCTTAGGGGGGGGGGCGCCCCCCACCCTCGTGACCTCCTCTTTGACTCCTTGGAGTAGGGTCCAAGTCTCCTGGATCACGTTTGGTGAGAAAATCACGTTCCCGAAGATTTTATTCCGTTTGGACTCCGTTTGATATTCCGTTTCTTCGAAACACTGAAATAGGCAAAAAACAGCAATTCTGGGTTGGGCCTCCGGTTAATAGGTTAGTCCCAAAAATAATATAAAAGTGTAAAATAAAGCCCAATATAGTCCAAAACAGTAGATAATATAGCATGGAGCAATCAAAAATTATAGATATGTTGGAGACGTATCATTCATCCCCAAGCTTAATTCCTGCTCGTCCTCGAGTAGGTAAATGATAAAAAGAGAATTTTTGATGCGGAGTGCTACTTGGCATAATTCCAATGCAAATCTTCTTAATTGTGGTATTATATTCAGATTCGAAAGATTCAAGACAAAAGTTTATATTGACATAAAAATAATAATACTTCAAGAATACTAAGAAAGCAATTATGTCTTCTCAAAATAACATGGCCAAAGAAAGTTATCCCTACAAAATCATATAGTCTGGCTATGCTCCATCTTCACCACACAAAGTATTTAAATCATGTACAACCCCGATGACAAGCCAAGCAATTGTTTCATACTCTAACTTTTTGAAAACTTTTTCAATCTTCACGCAATACATGAGCGTGAGCCATGGATATAGCACTATAGGTGGAATAGAATGGTGGTTGTGGAGAAGACAAAAAGGAGGGGAAGATAGTCTCACATCAACTAGGCGTATCAACGGGCTATGAAGATGCCCATCAATTGATATCAATGTGAGTGAGTAGGGATTGCCATGCAACGGATGCACTAGAGCTATAAATGTATGAAAGCTCAACAAAAGAAACTAGTGGGTGTGCATCCAACTTGCTTGCTCATGACGACCTAGGGCACTTGAGGAGGCCCATCATTGGAATATACAAGCCAAGTTCTATAATGTAAAAATCCCACTAGTATATGAAAGTGATAACATGAGAGACTCTCTACTATGAAGATCATGGTGCTACTTTGAAGCACAAGTGTGGTAAAAGGATAGTAGCATTGCCCCTTTTTATCTATTTTCTCTTTTTTTGGGCCTTCTTTTTTCTCTTTGGCCATTCTATTTTTTTGGGACAATGCTCTATTAAATGATGATCATCACACTTTTATTTATTTACAACTCAATGATTACAACTCGATTCTAAGACAAAGTATGACTCTATATGGATGCCTCCGGCGGTGTACCGGGATATGCAATGAATCAAGAGTGACAAGTATGAAGAAATTATGAATGGTGGCTTTGCCACAAATACTATGTCAACTATATGATCATGCTAAGCAATATGACAATGATGAATGTGTCATGATGAACTAGATGGTGGAAAGTTGCATGGCAATATATCTCGGAATGGCTATGGAAATGCCATAATAGGTAGGTATGGTGGCTGTTTTGAGGAAGGTATATGGTAGGTGTATGATACCGGCAAAAGGTGAGCGGTATTAGAGAGGCTAGCAAAGGTGGAAGGGTGAGAGTGCGTATGATCCATGGACTCAACATTAGTCATGAAGAACTCAAATACTATTGCAAAAATCTAGAAGTTATCAAAGCAAATTATTATGCGCATGATCCTTGGGGGATAGATTGGTAGGAAAAGACCATCGCTCGTCCCCGACCGCCACTCATAAGGAAGACAATCAATGAATTAATCATGCTCCGACTTCATCACATAACGGTTCACCATACGTGCATGCTACGGGAATCACAAACTTTAACACAAGTATTCTTTAAATTCAAAACTACTCAACTAGCATGACTTTACTATTATCACCTCCATATCTCAAAACAATTATCAAGCTTTAATATTTTCTTAGTATTCAACACACTCAAAAGAAAGTTTCACAAATCTTGAATACCAAGCATATTATTATTAAGCAAATTACCATGCTATTAAGAGACTCTCAAAATAATTTAAGTGAAGCATGAGAGAGCAATAGTTTCTTTAAAACAAATCCACCACCATGCTCTAAAAGATCTAAGTGAAGCACATAGAGCAAAATTATAACGCTTAAAAGATATAAGTGAAGCACATAGAGCAAAACTACTTAGCTCAAAAGATATAAGTGAAGCACATAGAGTATTCTATCAAATTTTAATTCATGTATGGCTCTCTCAAAAGGTGTGTACAGCAAGGATGATTGTGGCATACTAAGACACAAAGACACAAATAATACAAGACGCTCCAAGCAAAACACATATCATGTTGGTGAATAAAAATATAGCTCCAAGTAAATTACCGATGGAAGTGGACGAAAGAGGGGATGCCTTCCGGGGAATCCCCAAGCTTTGACTTCTTGGTGTCCTTGGATTATCTTGGGGTGCTATGGGAATCCCCAAGCTTAGGCTCTTGCCACTCCTTGTTCCATAATCCATCAAAAGAATTCACCCAAAACTTGAAAACTTTACAACAGAAAACTCAAAATAGAAAACTCGTGAGCTCCGTTAGCGAAAGAAAACAAAAGACCACTTCAAGGTACTGTAATGAAATCATTTTTTATTTATATTGGTATTAAACCTACTGTATTCCAACTTCTCTATGGATTATAAACTATTTTACTAACCATAGATTCATCAAAATAAGCAAACAACACACGAAAAACAGAATCTGTCAAAAACAGAACAGTCTGTAGTAATCTGTAGCTAGCGCAAGATCTGGAACCCCAAAAATTCTAAAATAAATTTCTGGACGTTAGGAATTATCTATTAATCATCTTCAAAAATAATTAACTAAATATCACTCTTCAAATAAAAATGACAGCAGTTCTCGTGAGCGCTAAAGTTTCTGTTTTTTACAGCAAGTTCAACAAGACTTTCCCCAAGTCTTCCCAACGGTTCTACTTGGCACAAACACTAATTAAACACAAAAAACACAACAAAAACAGAGGCTAAATAATTTATTTATTACTAAGAAGGAGCAAAAATCAAGGAATAAAAATAAAATTGGGTTGCCTCCCAACAAGTGCTATCGTTTAACGCCCCTAGCTAGGCATAAAAGCGAGGATAGATCTAGGTATTGCCATCTTTGGTAGGCAATCCATAAGTGGATCTCATGATAGTTTCATATAGTAATTTTATTTTCTTTCTTGGAAAGTGTTCCATGCCCTTTTTAATGGAAATTTAAATCTAATATTCCCTTCCTTCATGTCAATAATCGCACCAACCGTTCTAAGGAAAGGTCTACCAAGAATAATAGGACAAGAAGGATTGCAATCTATATCAAGAACAATGAAATCTACGGGCACATAATTCCTATTTGCAACAATAAGAACATCATTAATCCTTATCATAGGTTTCTTAATAGTAGAATCCGCAAGATGTAAGTTTAGAGAGCAATCATCAAAATCGCGGAAATCTAGTAAATCACACAAAGTTTTGGGAATAGTGGAGACACTAGCACCCAAATCACACAAAGCATAAAACTCATGATCTTTAATTTTAATTTTAATAGTTGGTTCCCACTCATCATAGAGTTTTATAGGGATAGAAACTTTCAACTCAAGTTTTTCTTCATAAGATTGCATCAAGGCATCAACAATATGTTCGGTGAAGGCTTTATTTTGACTATAAGCATGTGGAGAATTTAGCACGGATTGCAACAAGGGAATACAATCAATTAAAGAGCAACATTCATAATTAAATTCCTTGAAATCCAATATAGTGGGTTTAGCAACATCTAGATTTTTATTTCTTTCAATCCCACTTTCATCAATTTCATCATAAAGATCTAAATACTCCGGATTTTTAGAACGCCTTCTAGGTAAAGGAAGATCATATTCAGTTTCATCAAGATTAATATTGCAAAACAAAGATTTAATAGGGGACACATCAATAACTTTTAGATCTTCATCTTGATTTTCATAGGAATTGGAAGAACACGCTTTAATAAAGGCATCTTTGGAAGCACACATCCTAGCAGTTCTTTCCTTGCACTCATCAATGGAAATTCTCATGGCTTTGAGAGACTCATTGATATCATGCTTAGGAGGAATAGATCTAAGCTTTAAAGAATCAACCTTAAGGGAAATTCTATCAACGTTCCTAGCCAAATCATCAACTTTAAGCAATTTCTCTTCAAGCAAAGCATTAAAATTCTTTTATGAATTCATAAATTGTTTAACACTATTCTCAAATTCAGAGGGCATCTTATTATAATTTCCATAAGAGTTGTTGTAGGAATTCCCATAATTATTAGAAGGATTACTAGGATATGGCCTAGGATTAAAATTCGCTCTATAAGCGTTGTTACCAAAATTATTCCTACCAACAAAATTCACATCCATAGATTCATTGTTATTCTCAATCAAAGTAGACAAAGGCATATCATTAGGATCAGAAGAGACACTCTTAGTAGCAAATAATTTCATAAGTTCATCCATCTTTCCACTAAAAACATTGATTTCTTCTATGGCATGCACTTTTTTATTAGAAGATCTTTCAGTATGCCATTGAGAATAATTAACCATAATATTATCTAGGAGTTTAGTAGCATCTTCTAAAGTGATTTCCATAAAAGTGCCTCCCGCGGCCGAATCTAAAAGATTTCTAGAAGCAAAATTCAATCCAGCATAATTTTTTTGTATAATCATCCACAAATTCAAACCATGAGTAGGGCAATTATGTATCATTAATTTCATTCTCTCCCAAGCTTGTGCAACATGTTCATGATAGTGTTGCTTAAAATTCATAATATCGTTTCTAAGAGAGATGATCTTAGCGGGAGGGAAATACTTAGAGATAAAAGCATCTTTGCACTTGTTCCAAGAATCAATACTATTCTTAGGCAAAGATGAAAACCAGCTTTAGCACGACCTCTAAGCGAAATAGGAAATAGCTTCAATTTAACGACATCATTATCGACATCTTTTTTCTTTTGCATATCACATAAATCAATGAAGCTATTCAGATGAGTAGCGGCATCTTCGCTAGGAAGGCCAGCGAATTGATCTTTCATAACAAGATTCAACAAAGCAGCATTGATTTCACAAGATTCAGTATTAGCAAGAGGAGCAATCGGAGTGCTAAGGAAATCATTATTATTGGTATTGGTGAAGTCACACAATTTGGTAGTATCTTGAGCCATCGCGACAAACAAGCAATCCAACACATGGGCAAACAAAAAGGCAAGCGGAAAAGAGAGGGAGGATAGAGAGAGAGGGCGAATAAAACGGCAAGGGTGAAGTGGGGGATAGGAAAACGAGAGGCAAATGGCAAATAATGTAATGCGAGAGATAGGGATTGTGATGGGTACTTGGTATGTTGACTTTTTGCGTATACTCCCCGGCAACGGCGCCAGAAATCCTTCTTGCTACGTCTTGAGCTTGCGTTGGTTTTCCCCGAAGAGGAAGGGATGATGCAGCAGAGTAGCATAAGTATTTCCCTCCATTTTTGAGAACCAAGGTATCAATCCAGTAGGAGGCCACGCTCAAGTCCCTCGTACCTGCACAAAACGATAGCTACTCGCAACCAACGCGATTAGGGGTTGTCAATCCCTTCACGGTCACTTACGAGAGTGAGATCTGATAGATATAATATTTTTGGTATTTTTGCTACAGAGATGCAAAGTAAAAAGTAAAAGAAAAGTAAAAAAGCAAAGCAAGATTAAAGTGATGGAGATTGATATGATGAGAATAGACCCGGGGGCCATAGGTTTCACTAGTGGCTTCTCTCAAGAGCATAAGTATTCTACGGTGGGTGACCAAATTACTGTTGAGCAATTGACAGAATTGAGCATAGTTATGAGAATATCTAAGCATGATCATGTATATAGGAATCACGTCCGTGACTAGTAGACCGAAACGATTCTGCATCTACCACTATTACTCCACTCGTCGACCGCTATCTAGCATGCATCTAGAGTATTAAGTTAAAAACAGAGTAATGCCTTACGCAAGATGACATGATGTAGAGAGATAAATTCATGCAATATGAAATAAACCCCATCTTGTTATCCTCGATGGCAATGATGCAATACGTGCCTTGCTGCCCCTTTTGTCACTGGGAAAGGACACCGCAAGATCGAACCCAAAGCTAAGCACTTCTCCCATGGCAAGAACTACCAATCTAGTTGGCCAAACCAAACGGATAATTCTAAGAGACTTGCAAAGATAACCAATCATACATAAAAGAATTCAGAGAAGACTCAAATATTATTCATAGATAGACTTGATCATAAACCCACAATTCATCGGTCTCAACAAACACACCGCAAAAAGAAGATTACATCGAATAGATCTCCACAAGAGAGGGGGTGAACTTTGTATTGAGATCCAAAAAGAGAGAAGAAGACATCTAGCTACTAACTATAGACCCGAAGGTATGAGGTAAAACTACTCACACTTCATCGGAGAGGCTATGATGATGTAGAAGCCCTCCGTGATGACGGCCCTCTTCCAGCGGAGCTCCGGAACAGGACCCAAGATGGGATCTCGTGGATACAGAAAGTTGCGGCGGTGGAATTAGGTTTTTGGCTCCTGTTCTGATCGTTTGGGGGTACGTATGTATATATAGGAGGAAGGAGTACGTCGGTGGAGCACCGAGGGGCCCATGAGGCAGGGGGCGCGCCCTAAGGGGGCGCCCCCACCCTCGTGACCTCCTCTTTGACTCCTTGGAGTAGGGTCCAAGTCTCCTGGATCACATTCGGTGAGAAAATCACGTTCCCGAAGATTTTATTCCGTTTGGACTCCGTTTGATATTCCGTTTCTTCGAAACACTGAAATAGGCAAAAAACATCAATTCTGGGCTGAGCCTAAGGTTAATAGGTTAGTCCCAAAAATAATATAAAAGTGGAAAATAAAGCCCAATATAGTCCAAAACAGTAGATAATATAGCATGGAGCAATAAAAAATTATAGATACGTTGGAGACTCAGATGGTCGGTGCAAAACTCCTGGGGGCTCTCTGTTGCACGAATAGAGAGAGCAGGTGAGAGAGGGAGGAGAGAAGGACGAGGAAGGGAGAGGCAGGGGCGCAGATCCTGCTGCAGGTGGTCGCCGGCGACGTTCTCTGGAGGTGGCAGGGTCGCAAGCTCGATCTCGCTTGATCTGGAAGCCTTGGGGAGGAGCCGCGGGAAAGGGTGAATCGAGGGAGAGGGGATGGTTGGCCCGATGGGGAAAACGAGGAAGGAGGAGGCGGCTTCGGTTGGTGGAATTGGATCCAGAGGGATCCCGAGGTGGATGGCGGCGGCTCGACGGGACAAGTCCCTATATTTTAGGGTTTGTCCAAATAGACTAGGAGTGGAGTATATATACATCACAGATTAAGTTAGGGGCTACCTTGTCCCTCCGATCAAAATCGGACGGTCAGGAAAAATAGGCTAGGGAGGCCAAATAAGAAAATGGTGATGTTTTGTAGATGTTTGGGGATGATCCGGAGACAACGGTGACGACTGCCCGGGTCGGGTCCGGGACAGCTATCAGACGCGCGCGTGAGGAGGACTGCGGGCTGACGAGAGAGGTTAGGTTGTGGATTGTGTAGACGGACTAGGGAGGGAAGAGAGAGAAAGCCCGACAACAGTTTTCGGAGAACGAAAACGTCTGACGATAGACCGTCTATAATGCCGCTATAGTTATCCGTTGGGGCGTCAAACGGACTCCGAACGCGATGAAATTTGACAGGTGTTCTTCCTACACTAAAATAAGACCGCGCGCCAACTTTCATCCCAATCCGAGAACATTTTCCGGCCACTTATAAAATACTATTTCGGACGTGCCGCAGGCACGTGCAAGTGTGTCTGGGCTCAGAACGGACAACGAACGGAACTGGGGGAACCCGGACGGATGCAAGTTTTGAAAACATGATGATGCAATGCATATGATGCAATGACAAGATGCAACACGCAAGCGAATGACAAGACAACAACAGCGAATAACTGGGAGACACCTGGCGCAACGGTCTCTGGGCGTTACAACACTCCACACTACGAGAGGATCTCGTCCCGAGATCTAGGATGGCACCGGTGGGAAACGGAAGAGGAAGAGAAGAAGTAAAACTAAGTTGCTTCTTTGACGAATGAGTGAAACCAAAGAACCATGCGAGGTTGAACAAATTAGAGAAAGAATACAACGAAGGTGAACAATGTCGAAAACACTCCTTTAGAAAAGAGGAACAAAGAACATTGCAAAAAAAACCTTGAGGTTGAAGGGCAAGATAACTATTGAAACCACTCCGGTTAAAACAAGATAGAAAAGGATTAAGAATGATATAATTTGGACAACACTCCGACTGTAAATGTAAGGAATTGAAGATGAGCTTGACAAGATGAGAAGATACTTGATGAAATCAACAACATAGTGCCTCTGAAACTATTGAAAGAAATACACAATGGGTAAGAACGATTTCAGATAGCACTCCGGTTGAGAAGGGAGGCAAAACTTGATAGAATGGGGAGAACTTGAAAAGAGGGCACGACACTCCGGTTAAAAGGATAAGCACGAAAAGAACACGATCCTCACCATTCGAGATGATGATTGAGAAGAGCACCATTACAATGTCTCCAGAACAAATGTAAGAATTGAATGGATTGAACGGAGGGAAACAAGATCTTGAGAGAGCACGCTTACAACAAATGCTAGAACGGAGTTGTTGGAAAAACAACGAAAATAGTATGCTTGTTATGGTCTTATGGAATACATCTCAAATTATGTGGTGACAATCTGCCACTAACAAAAACAATAGATTGAATTGATACCAACAAGGAACGAGAAACTTGTTTCATCGGGAGGATAAAAGAAGAACTTGGGTCATTTATAAGCACCAAAATAGCAACAATCCTTAGGGAAGGCTTTAGGTGAAACATGACACAAGATAATAACAATGAAGAGACTGATGGGTTTAAATATCCCATTCCTGACAACTTTTGAATCATGAAACATGAAGGGAAATTGTCAACAATGACATAACACCACCTCAAAAGATAAGGTAAAAAGAATTGCACTCCGGATTGCAAGATGAAGAATGCTTGAGCTCCCTTGAAAAGAATCTCAATGAACACTTCGTGAAGGAATTAACTCCTTTATGAACCATCATGAAGAGCCTTCATAAAGAACTCCGATAATAAAAGAATGATCAAACGAAAGGAAAAGAAGTTGAAAACACAAGGTGAAACCTTGCAACGATTTAGATGGATCTTCGCGACGATATAATTGAGAGAGCTTGGAACTCCAGGAAAAGAAAAGATGAAACAAATGAAACCGAGAATTTGATGAGCCTCCGGAAGAAGGAATTAAACACTTGGATGAAACAAGAGTAAGAATTATGTTATGCGTATCCTTCACCAATTAACTTGATGACAAGCAAACGGATTTGGTATACCACTTATTATCGTAGAAAGGATGAAGATAGATATAGCGCAACTTGGGAAAATCTTCAACGAACCACCGGTAGGATTGAAGCAACGAATAAATCAATATGATAACGAAGGAAGAGAAATCTAGAACGAACCACCATAAGAATTAAAAATGAACGTAGCACATGCACAATACATCGGTAAGAATTGAAAAAAACGAGTGAAGATACTTGAAGGAATTTAGATACATGAGCACGAATAGATCACTAGCTGATTAGAGGATATTTGAATGATGCACCGCTATGATTTAGAGAAAGAGAGCTGAAAGCTGGAATGAATAATTCTTCTGAAATGATGGGCTCCGGAGGAAAGAAAAGAAAAAAACAACTCATGAAATGCTCCGGATGGATGAAAAGAATTGTCACAATTGAAAACAATTATGAGAGGATGGTAACAAGCTAGAATCAAGCATCTCTGAGAGAACGGATAAGATATGGAGGAAAAACTCTTCTTCGGTCTTCAAATGTTGAGAATGACGATGAGAAACACCACCATGAATTGTTGAGGCACTCCAAAATGAAAAATTATAAAGGTTGAACCAATGATGAAAAGAATTTGAAAGATCTTGGAGAAAGAAATTGACTGATGATAACTCATTCTTACGTCAAACTTGGAAAAGAATTTAGGATAGCTCCGGGAAAATTAGAAGAGTCAGGTAAGATCTTGGAAAAGACCTGTGGGTTAGGGCCCACTCAAGAGAAAACACCGTTGAATGATTTAAGAGATAGATTGCGCCGGTTGAATTAAATGGCTTGAATAAGACAAGACCTCGAAATAGGTTGAACGGATCTTGGATGACGAGACGAGCCTTCTGAGATATCTTTAGCACTCCGGAACAAATGAATAGCGAGAAGTGAATGATTATGAGGTGCACCGGCATGAGAAGGTATTGGAAACAAGGAAAAAGGTATATGATCAACAAAGCTTGATTTGAATCCACCGAAGAAGAAAGAGAACAAAGAATGATGAGCTAGTAGAACATCTTCATGGGAACCACCGGGTAAGAACATTGACATAAAAGAATGGAGAGACTTCGCATCAATAAGATGGATACTTGATTAAGATATACGAGTCCTTGAAGAAATAAGGGTGGGAGGGCAGGAAAACAAAGACAATTTGGAATGGATGAAACGAACACCATTGAGAAAAAACTAAGATTGGATCTTGCGGATGTTGAAAATGAACGGATCCACTTGAAGGGAAGTTCACCGGTTGAGAAGAAATTGAAATGACAAACTCGATGATCGAGAAGGATTAGTATTCACATAGGAGTATGAGAACACTGTTTAGGAAAGGTATGGAATCAACACTTGACTTCGAAGCAACTCAAATACCACAACTCAAAAACAAAACAAAGGATTGGCTTACAAAATAAGCCGGAACAAACATATGATAGAGATTTCATCCGAAGTTTTCGTGGTGGGGCCCACACGGGCTCGATCGTACAACACAATCATGTACAAGGCAGTGCACATGACATACAAAGCGTCCCCAAGTCGGCATAGCCAAGGACTCTTTAAGACACAACGAGACCACTGTAAAACCAACCGTGGATAGACAGACCACTAGACGTCGAACCCCAATCTCATATCATGCATCTGTCGGAAGATATCCTAGGAGCTACTTGTATTCCCACTTAAAAACTCCCGAAACTTTTCGGTTATGCAATCAGGTGTTGGGGATACAGGGGAAGCATAATATCTCACCCAAAACTAGCAAATCCTACATCCAGCTGTATCCATCCTTCAACACATAACCAAGAAACCTTCGGAAATCGTTTACCTCAACCTTCGAAAAGCATTCGTTATACGAGTTATGGCAATACTCCCGAACTCCCGCCCCAGTATTGGTTGGCGTCGAGGTTATCTCACCAACAACTGCATAAAAGATATTTTCGATGTCGGTGAAACTCAGGTATTCCAGAATTGCAACGATAAAATTGTGACGACAACACCTCGGAGCTCAACTCCCCGAGACACTGCCACAACCCCTAAATGTCAGGAGGCACCAAGAACAATTTTCTCGTCACAAAACCATCGGAACAATTCCAAGATACCCGCGTGATCCTAAAAAAGTTTATTGAAAATTTGAGAAGAGAAGGGTCAAAACTCTACGTCAGGATGCCTCACCAAAGCGACGAAGGGACTGAGGAGTAAAAAGAATCCTACTCTATGATATATATAATCCTATAAGACTCAAAACATTTTTTCTAGACTCAACAACGTCAACGATTCGATCAAGCAGGGGGATCCTAAGTCGGGGAAGGCTCTGCTACCAACTTGTAACGCCCACGATGCGGCTATATCTCCCACGTGTCGGAGCCCGACTTAGAGGCATAAACGCATTGTAAGCAATGTCGCAAGAGGGGCAATCATTACACATCGCATGTACTGAATAAGGAAAGAGGTACATAGTTGCCTTACAATCGCCACTTCACACAACAGAGGAATATAACATTACATCATCCAGATACAATCAAGGACTGACTACGGATCCAAAATAAAAGAAGACTACCCCTAATGCTACAGATCCCCGATCGCCCCAACTGGGCTCCACTACTGATCAACTAGAAATGGAAACAACACAATGGACAAGATCTTCATTGAGATCCTCCTTGAGCTTGGTTGCGTCACCTGCACGATATCATCGGCACCTGCAAGCTGGTTTTGGAAGTATCTGTGAGTCACGGGGACTCAGCAATCTCACACCCTCGCGATCAAGACTATTTAAGCTTATAGGTAGGGAAAAGGTATGAGGAAGCACTAGCATATATGGTGGCTAACTTACGCAAATGAGAGCGAGAAGAGAAGGCAAAGCACGTTCGAGAATCTATGATCAAGAAGTGATCCTAGAACAACCTACGTTCAAGCATAACTCCAACATCGTGTTCACTTCCCGAACCCCGCCGAGAAGAGACCATCACGGCTACACATGCGGTTGATGCATTTTAATTAAGTTAACTGTCAAGTTCTCTACAACCGGACATTACCAAATTCCCATCTGCCCATAACCGCGGGCACGGCTTTCGAAAGTTCAAAACCCTGCAGGGATGTCCCAACTTAGCCCATCACAAGCTCTCACGGTCAACGAAGGATATTCCTTCTCCCAGGAAGAACCGATCAGGCTCGGAATCCCAGTTACAAGACATTTCGACAATGGTAAAACAAGACCAGCAAAGCCACACGAATGTGCCGACAAATTCCGATAGGAGCTGCACATATCTCGTTCTCAGGGCACACCGGATTGTCCAAACTTCCGGTAGGCCAGCCCAGAGTTGCCCCTGGTGGCCACCGGCGGCTGACAAGTTGGACCAACACTTAGAGGAGCACTGGCTCGGGGGTTTAAATAAAGATGAACCTTGAGTCTGCAGAACCCAAGGGAAAAGGCTTAGGTGGCAAATGGTAAAACCAAGGTTGGGCCTTGGTGGAGGAGTTTTATTCAAAGCGAACTGTCAAGGGTTCCCATTATAACCCAACCGCGTAAGGAACGCAAAATTAAGGAACATAACACCAGTATGAAGGAAACTAGGGTGGCAAGAGTGGAACAAAACACCAGGCATAAGGCCGAGCCTTCCACCCTTTACCAAGTTTATAGATGCATTAAATAAAATAAGAGATATTGTGTTATCCCAATAATAAATCATGTTCCAACATGGAACACACTCCAATCTTCACCTGCAACTAGCAACGCTATAAGAGGGGCTGAGCAAAGCGGTAACATAGCCAATGAACAGCTTGCTAGGACAAGGTGGGTTAGAGGCTTGACATGGCAATATGGGAGACATGATAAAGCATGTGGTAGGTATCTCGGCATAGGCAAGCAAAAGAGCGAGCAACTAGCAAGCAAAGATAGAAGTGATTTCGAGGGTATGGTCATCTTGCCTGAAATCCCGCAAGGAAGAAGAACGAGTCCATGAAAAAGATAAACGGACGTAGTCGAACGAATCCTCACAAACGCGACGCTATCGAAACCAACCCGAAGAAGCAACACCGGAAAGAAACACACAACATAGTAAACAACCACCACATAAGCATAGCATGATGCACAATCAAGTATGATGCATGTCCGGTTTAATGAGGCATGGCATGGCAAAGTGCAACAAACAACACTACAAATTAAGTGGAGATCAATATGCAACGGAGTTGCATATTGAAGAAAACACCACATGACTTATTTAGTTCTCTCTCGTTTAGGTACCCATCAATATTAAATGTTATTTAAACATGGCAAGAGGTGAAGCATAGTAAAACTACCTATCTAGGCAAGTTTAAATGAGGCCGGAACAACAAGCAACAAGTCCGAAAAATCCTCATGTGCGTATTTATGGATTTGGTACTGTTCTGCCCTAACACAATTTCAGGGTTGTTAAACATGCAAAGAAAGTGAACCGTGTTAAACTATGCATTTTTCTACCCCATTTACATATAAAGATTATTAAATTTGGAGCTATAGTTAAATAGTTATGAAATAAATCATTTCACATGGCAATATGGCAAAATATATGCAAACATCAATTTAAACATTTTAAACATGGATGAAAATTGCAAATTATGAAACTAGACACAATTTTAAGCATTTTTCATATATAATGTTTTTACATATGATGCCCGGTTGTTGAGTTTTAAAATGCATGGAGTCTAGGGTTTTTCTACAAAACTGGAAAATCCTGGATAAATACTAAATTCGCAGAGAGGAAAAAAAAGACATTGGTTGAAATGGAACCGAGCTGGGCTAGGGAAGCTCCTCACATTGGGCCTCGGCCCGTTCAGAGAGGAGGCGGGCTGGTGGAGAGGCTGGGCCTCAACGCCTTGCTGGGCCGCGATGAAGCACAAGGCGAGGTCGGCCCGGGCACTCGATCGGGACGCAGCAACGGCTGGTCAACACGCATGGCGCGGGATGAGCGACCTGCTCATTGTAGAGGAAGCAGAGGCCACGGCATGTGATGGCGAGGTAGGGGAGCTGGCGAGGCGGCAAGGAGCTTGGCGGATGGCAGCGAGCAGCGCTGGGCATGCCTTGCTTCTATCGAAGATGGAGCACCGGGATCGGTCAACGTGGCTTGGCGTCTCTTGTGCTCTGACGAAGCACGAGCAGGGAGGAGCGGAGGTGGCGCGATATGACTGGGGCTCGCCGGAAACACGAGCGGAGCGGCGGGGCGGACCGGACTTGAGGAGGCCGAAGGGGAAGTAGGCGGGATGCGGTCAACGCGAGGTGCGGGCGAGCTGGCGCCTTGTCCTAGAAGCAGAGGACACAGGCAGCGGTGGACCTGGCGCGGGGGTCTCCCGGCGACGAGGTAGGCGGGAATGATTCGAGGAGCTCGAGGACGACGACGTCCGGGCGCATGAGGCGAGGATGGTGAGGGAGTCCTGGATTAGGGGGTGTTCGGGTAGCCGGACTATACCTTCAGCCAGACTCCAGGACTATGAAGATACAAGATTGAAGACTTCGTCCCGTGTCTGGATGGGACTTTCCTTGGCGTGGAAGGCAAGCTTGGCGATGCGGATATTCAAGATCTCCTACCATTGTAACCGACTCTGTTTAACCCTAACCCTATCCGATGTCTATATAAACCGGAGGGTTCTAGTCCGTAGGACGACTTCATTATACACCAATCATACCATAGGCTAGCTTCTAGGGTTTAGCCTCCTTGATCTCGTGGTAGATCTACTCTTGTACTACCCATATCATCAATATTAATCAAGCAGGAGTAGGGTTTTACCTCTATCGAGAGGGCCCAAACCTGGGTAAAAACAGCGTGTCCCTTGTCTCCTGTTACCATCCGCCTAGACGCACAGTTCGGGACCCCCTACCCGAGATCCGCCGGTTTTGACACCGACATTGGTGCTTTCATTGAGAGTTCCTCTGTGTCGTCACTTTTAGGCCCGATGGCTCCTTCGATCATCAACGACGATGCGGTCCAGGGTGAGACTTTTCTCCCCGGACAGATCTTTGTCTTCGGCGGCTTCGCACTGCGGGCCATTTCGCTTGGCCACCTGGAGCAGATCGAAAGCTAAGCCCCTGGCCATCAGGTCAGGTTTGGAAGCTTAAACTACATGGCAGACATCCGCGGGGATTTGATCTTCGACGGATTCGAGCCACAGCCGAGCGCGCCGCACTGTTTTGAGAGGCATGATCTTGCTCTGCCGCCGAACAGTGCCCTGGAGGCCGCACGCGCACCGGTTCCTACCCTTAATCCGGAGCCTATTGCGCCAATTGAGGATGAGCGGCTGGACGTCACCTCAGGGGCTACGATCTCAAAGGCCATCGAGCCAAACGTCAGCCCCGCATTCTGCGTGACCCGTGACTCCGAGGATCCGGATTCCTTTCCGGACTCCGAACCCCCCGTGCCCCTACCGATCGAATCCGATTGGGCGCCGATAATGGAGTTCACCGCAGCGGACATCTTTCAGCACTCGCCCTTCGGCGACATCCTGAACTCACTAAAGTCTCTCTCTTTATCAGGAGAGGCATGGCCGGACTACGGTCAGCAAGGATGGGATGCGGACGACGAAGAAATTCGAAGCCCACCCACCACCCACTTTGTAGCCACTGTCGACAATTTAACCGACATGCTTGACTTCGACTCTGAAGACATCGACGGTATGGACGACGATGCAGGAGACGAATAGGAACCGGCACCTATAGGGTGCTGGAAGGCCACCTCGTCATATGATATATACGTGGTGGATACTCCAAAAGATGGAGATGGCGATGGAACAGCGGAGGATGAAACCTCCAAGAAACAACCAAAGCGCCGGCGTCAGCGGTGCTCTAAATCCCGCCAAAGCAAAAACGGTGATTCCGGTGCGGGAGATAATACTACCCCGAATAGCGCCGAAGAACACCCCCTACAGCAAGATTCGGCATAGGAAGATGGAGAAGCCAACCCTCGTGAGAGAGCGGCAGACCGAGAGGTTGAGGATGATAACTATATGCCTCCCTCCGAAAACGAGGCAAGCCTCGACGACGACGAATTCGTCGTACCATCGGACCCCGCCGAACAAGAGCATTTCAAACGCAGGCTTTTAGCCACGGCAAGCAGCCTCAAGAAAAAGCAGCAACAGCTTAGAGCTGACCAAGATTTGCTAGTTGACAGATGGACCGAAGTCCTTGCAGCCGAAGAGTATGAACTCGAACGCCCCTCCAAGAGTTGCCCAAAGCGCAGGCCGCTACCCCGATCAAAGGAGGAAGCACCTACATCACTAGCGCACGACATGGCCGACCGGCCACCTCGTGGCCGCGACAGAGAGGCCTCTCGGCCCTCCACCCAAGCCATGCCCCGGCGCCGTTCAACCAAGGCACGGGAAAATGCGCCAGACCTGCGAGACGTACTGGAGGACAAGGCAAGACAAACAAGATCGATCTATGGATCGAGAAGGCGCCCCACGGCACGTGACAGTGATCTTCATTCCGGATACAGCAAATCTGGCCGGGCCGAACACAACAGACATAGCCTCTTCGAGCTGCGTCGTGATATAGCCCAGTATAGAGGCGCCGCACACCCATTATGCTTCACAGACGAAGTAATGGATCATAAAATCCCAGAGGGTTTCAAACCCGTAAACATCGAATCATATGATGGAACAACATATCCTGCGGTATGGATTGAGGATTATCTCCTCCACATCCACATGGCCCGCGGCGATGATCTACACGCCATCAAATACCTCCCGCTCAAACTTAAGGGACCGGCCCGGCATTGGCTTAACAGCTTGCCAGCAGACTCAATCGGTTCTTGGGAGGACCTGGAAGCGGCATTCCTCGACAACTTCCAGGGCACTTATGTGCGACCACCGGATGCCGATGACTTAAGCCACATAATTCAGAACCCTGGTAATTCGATACCAAGGACAAAAGTGGCAGTACACGTCGGAATAAGCAAAAGCGCCGCGTTAGCAGCGACAACAACGAAGACACGGCAGTTAATGCCGGATTCAGAGGCTGTAAATCCGGTCAGCGGAAAAAGCCATTCAAAAAGAATACTCAGGGCCCGTCCAGTTTGGACCGAATACTCGACCGCTTGTGCCAGATACATGGCACCCCCGAAAGGCCAGCCAATCACACCAACAGGGATTGTTGGGTGTTCAAGCAGGCAGGCAAGCTAAGAGCCAAAAATAAAGACAAGGGGCTGCATAGCGATGACGAGGAGGAGCCCAGGCCACCGAACAACAGTGGATAGAAGGGTTTTCCCCCACAAGTGCGGACGGTGAACATGATATACGCAACCCACATTCCCAAGAGGGAGCGGAAGCGTGCGCTACGGGACGTATACGCGATGGAGCCAGTCGCCCCAAAGTTCAACCCATGGTCCTCCTGCCCAATCACTTTTGATCGAAGGGACCACCCCACTAGCATCCGTCACGGCGGCTTCGCCGCATTGGTTCTCGACCCAATTATCGACGGATTTCATCTCACAAGAGTGTCCTCATGGACGGGGAAGTAGCCTGAACCTGCTTTACCAGGATACAGTGCGGAAAATGGGAATAGATCCCTCGAGGATTAAGCCCACAAAAACGACCTTTAAAGGCGTTATACCAGGTGTAGAGGCCAACTGTACAGGCTCAGTAACACTTGAGGTGGTCTTCGGGTCCCCGGACAATTTCCGAAGCGAAGAGTTAATCTTCGATAGTCCCGTTTCATAGTGGCTATCACGCCCTGCACAGGCGAACCGCATTTGCAAAGTTCAATGCGGTACCGCACTACGAATATCTCAAGCTCAAGATGCCTGGCCCTCGAGGAGTAATCACGGTCAACGAAAACACCGAACGCTCCCTCCGTATGGAGGAGCACACGGCGGCCCTCGCAGCGGAAGTACAAAGCAGCCTTCTTAGGCAATTCTCCAGTCCGGCCGTTAAAAAGCCAGACACTGCCAAGCGCGCCCGGAGTAACCTACAACAAGACCGCCTGGCACGTTCTGAACAGGCATAGCAATGCGGCCCCAACCCCAGCCCTCGCGACATAGCGAAACCAGTGCCTCGCGTACATAACTACGCTCTTGAAATACCATGGGCGCAGGGGAAGGGGCACAATAACGGCAAACCCAAAATACGGCTTAAAATGTACTAGGGGCTGCCAAATTCTTTTTTTAATTTTCTCTTACTTTCAGGACTCCATACTTTGGACGACCTGTTCAGCAATTCAACTACCGCACAAACGATGCAAGATCCAGGGAAGCAGACAAGCCATGCCGCATTATGGAACTCCCAGGTGGTCTCTGTTACGAGCAGTATACCTGTTTTGGCATACAATTCCGCGGCCTGCTCCTGGCCAGGACATGTTCAATAGCCCAATATCTTTTGCTTATCGCACTACTTGTATCGTTCTGCTTTGATAGCAGCCTTTCTATTAACAATGCATAGCTTTTTGTCTATTTTTTGCATTATCCTCCTTTCATATATATGTTTATTAAATGACATGTTGCACCCGTACACCATGGTACGGAAAACACGCCAGGGCTTCAGTACCCCTCAATATGGTGTGAGAAGCCCGTACACTTCCACAAGTGCGGCACCCCGAACTTATAGCACTATATGCATCGGCTCCGAATCATGATTTGGGTCAATAGTTGGGTTTGCCCGGCTCCTATGTTTTGGTGCCTTACGTTCCGCTATATCGGCTAAGGTAGCACTAGGAGAACCACTGCGATTGTGCCCCAGTTGAGCTGGGTTAAGCACCTCAGTGGAGAAAGCTAAAACTGACTGTCATGATGAGGCGAGAGACCGGTCACTGTTTGAGAGGTTTTTCGAGTCCCTAAAGACTTATGCCGCTTCGAGCGAGGAGCCGGCTTTGTCCGGCCAAGGCGTGGATAGCGCCCCGAACTCGGTCTTCCGAACTAGGGGCTTCGCCGAAATTTAAAATTATAGAGTTCTATGGCTAAGTGAGAGTGTTCAAGCATTATAGTCTGATTGCCTGGTTCGTTGTGCTGAGCGCCTCCCTCAAAGGACCCAACTATGGGAAAAAGAGCGCTCAGGTTTATCCCGAACACCCCAGCACTAGTGGCATGGGGGCAGAAGCCGACGACTGGCCATCTCTCAATTCTTTGATAAACGGCCACACAGAAAGTAATATTTTAAATTCAACAAGCATTGCTTAGCGCATATGAACAAGTTTTCAGCGCACAGGATAAACACGAGCGAGTTCATTCAATAATTACATCCTTGGTACACTCATCCGCCACAAGGCGGGCACCCGCAAGAACATCCTTATAGTAGTTCTCGGGCTTGCGATGCTCCTTCCCCGGCGGCGGCCCGTCCCTAACAAGCTTCTCACCGTCCAGCTTACCCCAGTGCACCTTTGCACAGGCAAGGGCCCTACGGGTACCTTCGATGTAGACGGAGCGCTTCATGACCTCGAGCCTTGGACAGGCCTCCACCAGCTGCCGCACCAGCCCGAAGTAGCTCCCAGGCAGGGCCTCTCTGGGACACAGCCGAACTATGAAGCCCTTCATGGCCTGTTCAGCCACCTTGTGGAGCTCGACCAGCTGTTTCAGCTGGTCGCTCAAGGGCACAGGGTGTCCGGCCTCAGCATACTGAGACCAGAACACCTTCTCCGTCGAGCTGCCCTCTTCAGCTCGGTAGAATAAGGCAGCGTCGGATACGTTGTGGGGAAGATCTACGAATGCCCCTGGAGAGCTCCGGATTCGGGTAAGTAACAAGTAGTTTACTTTTATATTTCTGCTTTGCATAAAGAATGCCTTACCCGCTGCTATCTTTTTCATCTCCTCTAACTCTTGGAGGGCCTTTTGGGCTTCGGCCTTGGCAGACTTGGCAGTCTCTAGGGCCGCCGCGAGCTCGGACGCTTACGTCTTTGACTCAAGCTCCAGACTCTCATGTTTTTTCATGAGAGCCTGAAGCTCTTGCTGCACCTCGTCGACCCGGGCCTCAAGTTTCTCTCGCTCGGTGCGCTCCGCGGCCGCTTTCTTTTCGGCCTCGGACAGCGCCTGCTTGAGGGTCGCCACCTCAGTCGTGGCCCCTACAATAAGCAGTACAATCCTGTTATTTTTTGCAATCACGTCTTTTTATAGGCACTTTTTTCTGTAAGGTATTTCTTACCTTCTTTCTCCTCGAGCTGCCGCTTGGCAAGGCCGAGCTCTTGCTTGGTCCACTCGAGTCCCTGTTTCAGGGCACCCACCTCCGCAGTCAGTGCGGTGGTGGCTAGTAGCGAAGCCTGCATACGCATATTGACTCTTTGTTGTTAGACTCCTGCGAAATTTAATAGATCCTCTATTCGGCTTTTCTTTCCGAACGCCAAATAGAGCATCAGGGGCTACTGTCTATGCGGTTATATTCTTACATATTTTTTACTTACCTCGAAGCCTGTTAGAAGGCTAGCGCAAGCTTCACTCAGTCCGCTCTTGGCGGACTGAACCTTCTGGATCACCGTACTCATAATAGTACGGTGCTCCTCGTCGATGGAGGCGCCGTCAAGCACCTCCAGCAGATTGTCCGGCACCTCCGGTTGGACGGAGGCCACCGGCTCAGAAGTCTTGCTCCTCTTGGAAGGAGTTCGCCTACCGCGGTCCGGAACTGTTGAAGATTCCGGCGCGGTGTCCGGCACAAAGCAGGACTTGGAGCCCTGGGGGGTCTTGTCCCCTTTACTCTTGGAGTCCGGGAGGTCTCCTTGCGGCTCCTCCAGGACCACCTTCTCCTGCCCCGGAGCTCGTTGCGACGCCACTTCGGCGTCATCCGCAGTGCGGGGGGAGACAGCGGGCGGAACTGAGTTCACGTCCGATGAATCCAGGGAGCCGCTCGACGACTCGTTGGGTTCGGCCTGGGGCAGGCTGCATAATTATGTTCGACATTAGGGAAGGTTGTGCAACAAAGGAACATCATGAGTTACTCTGATATCCAAATACTTACGATTTCGCCGGACGCTTGGCCCTATCTGGCCACTCCTCTTCATCCTCTTCGGCGTCGGGGGAGTAGTTCGGCGGAGGGGTCTTCCTCTTCCTGGACCCTTCGGCCTCCCCCGTTGGGGCGGCCTTCCTTTTCTTTCCTCCCCCCGCTGGAGGGGGAGAGTGTTCTTCTTCCGCCTCCTCGTTCTCACGGGAGGAGAGCGTCTCGGACTCGTCGGATGACGAGTCCGACACCACCACATTACGGGTACTCTTTCGAGTCCCCGTGGCCTTCTTCTTCTAGGCCTTCTTCTCCGGCACCACATAAGGCACCGGAACTAGCAGCTTCACTAGGAGAGCAGGGGATGGGTCTTCGGGCAAGGGAGCCGAACAGTTAATCGATCCGGACTGCGCCTGCCAAGCCTGTCAAAGGTGAGGGAGTTTAGATCCCACATAGAGTCAAACTATGAAGAAACTTAACATCCTGTAAAAAGGTGAAAATAGCTTACCTCGCTAGCGTGACGCTGCGAGCTGTATCCGCGGTCCTCGGAAGCGGATGTGGGAGCCTCGGCGCCTTTGGTTAGCACCTTCCAGACATCTTCATACATCGTGTCAAAGAGCCGGTTAAGGGTTTGGTGCTGCGCCGGGTCGAACTCCCACAGATTAAAGCCCCATTGTTGACACGGGAGGATCCGGCGGACGAGCATAACCTGGACTACATTGACAAGCTTGATCGGCTTGCTCACCAGGGACTGGATGCATGTCTACAATCCGGTCACCTCTTTTGCGTCGCCCCATGACAGGCTCGTCTCTTTCCAGGACATAAGCCGCGTGGGGGGTCCGGATCGGAACTCGGGGGCTGCGACCCATTTCGGATCGCGCGGCTCGGTGATGTAAAACCACCATGATTGCCACCCCTTCAGGGTCTCCACGAAGGAGCCCTCGAGCCATAGGACGTTGGCCGTCTTGCCCGCCATGGCGCCTCCGCACTCCGCCTGGCTGCCGTGCACCACCTTGGGCTTGACGTTGAAGGTCTTGAGCCAGAGGCCGAAATGGGGGCGGATGCAGAGGAAAGCCTCGCACACGACGATAAACGCCGAGATGTTGAGGACGAAGTTCAGGGCCAGATTGTGGAAATCCAGGCCATAGTAGAACATGAGCCCGCGGACAAATGGGTGGAGTGGGAAACCCAATCTGTGGAGGAAGTGGGGAAGGAATACTACCCTCTCATGGGGCCTTGGGGTGGGGAGAAGCTGCCCTTCCTCGGGAAGCCAGTGCGCGATGTCCTTGGACAAGTATTCGGCCTTCCTTAGCTTTTTGACATGGCCCTCCGTGACGGAGGAGACCATCCACTTGCCTCCCGCTCCGGACATTGCTGGAGGAGGTTGAGGTAGGAAGCGCGGGCTTGGGCGCTGGAGCTCGAGTGCGCAGGAGATGGATAGGCAATGGAGGAAGAAGGCCTAGGTAAAAAGGTGGATCCTTATCCCCTTATATGGGTGGATGCGGTTGTGCGTCCCCACCAGCCTAGTAAAACTCGCTTGCCTCCCAAGCGCCGTGATAAATGGCGCAGTTGGGTTACCCACGTCCGTATTGATGAGAATCCCGTAAAAGGGGGCACACGATCTCTGCTTTGACAAGACGTGCCAAGGAAACCGCCTCGCTAAACGTGCTGAGGTGGAAAAGTAAAAACGATTCGAGTAAAGAACTTGGCCGTAGTATGATGTCACACTGCGGAATGCGTCACCAGATTAGATATGTGTTGATATTATTCTCTCTATGGAAATATGGGGAAACTTATTTTGTAGAGACGGACACTATCCTTGGTGTTTAAAATCTTCTTGAAGGACTTGGAGGAGGAACCCGCCTTGCAATGCCGAAGACAATCTGCGCGCCGGACTCATCGTCATTGAAGCCTGGTTCAGGGGCTACTGAGGGAGTCCTGGATTAGGGGGTGTTCGGGTAGCTGGACTATACCTTCAGCCGGATTCCAGGACTATGAAGATACGAGATTGAAGACTTCGTCCCGTGTCTGGATGGGACTTTCCTTGGCGTGGAAGGCAAGCTTGGCGATGCAGATATTCAAGATCTCCTACCATTGTAACCGACTCTGTGTAACCCTAACCCTATCCGGTGTCTATATAAACCGGAGGGTTCTAGTCCGTAGGACGACTTCATTATACAACAATCATACCATAGTCTAGCTTCTAGGGTTTAGACTCCTTGATCTCATGGTAGATCTACTCTTGTACTACCCATATCATCAATATTAATCAAGCAGGAGTAGGGTTTTACCTCCATCGAGAGGGCCCGAACCTGGGTAAAAACATCGTGTCCCTTGTCTCCTGTTACCATCCGCCTAGACGCACAGTTCAGGACCCCCTACCCGATATCCGCCGGTTTTGACACCGACAGATGGCCGGCTCAAAACTCCTTGGGGCTCTCTATTGCACGAACAGAGAGAGCAGGTGAGAGAGGGAGGAGAGAAGGACGAGGCAGGGAGAGGCAGGGGCGCATGTCCTGCTGCAGGTGGTCGCCGCTGACGTTCTCTGGAGGCGCCAGGGTCGTGAGCTCGATCTGGAAGCCTTGGGGAAGAGCTGCGGGAAAGGGTGAATCGAGGGAGAGGGGATGGTTAGCCCGATGGGGAAAACGAGGAAGAAGGAGGCGGCTTCGGTTGGTGGAATTGGATCCGGAGGGATCCTGAGGTGGATGGCGGCGGCTCGACGGGACAAGTCCCTATATTTTAGGGTTTGTCCAAATAGACTAGGAGTGGAGTATATATACATCACAGATTAGGTTAGGGGCTACCTCATCCCTCCGATCTAAATCGAACGGTCAGGAAAAATAGGCTAGGGAGGCCAAATAAGAAAACGGCGATGTTTTGTAGATGTTTGGGGATGATCCGGACACAACGGTGACGACTGCCCGGGTCGGGTCCGGGACAGCTCTCAGACGCGCGTGCGAGGAGGGCCGCGGGCTGACGAGAGAGGTTAGGTTGTGGATTGTGTAGACGGACAAGGGAGCGAAGAGAGAGAAAGCCCGGCAACAGTTTTTGGAGACCGAAAACGTCCGATGATAGATCGACTATAATACCGCTATAGTTATCCGTTGGGGCGTCAAAAGGACTCCGAACGCGATGAAATTTGACAGGCAGTCTTTCTACACTAAAATAAGACCGCACGCCGACTTTCATCCCAATCTGAGAAAATTTTCCAGCCACTTATAAAATACTATTTCGGACGTGCCGCGGGCGCGTGCAAGTGTGTCTGGGCTCGGAACGGACAACAGACGGAACTGGGGGAACCCGGATGGATGCAAGTTTTGAAAACATGACGATGCAATGCATATGATGCAATGACAAGATGCAACATGCAAGAGAATTTTGTTTTGCATTTTGTTTTGCATGACACTGTTGATCTGCAAATTGGGGATCTGCCACTTGTGCACATGATTGTATCAACTATGCGGACCAGATTTTACCTGCACACAAACAGATCACAAGTACCCTGGCGGTTTATCCCAGGGCGGGTCATAATGCCGTATAAAAACCACTGGTGACTAAAAGCAGTCCATAACTAGGGCCAGTTCAACCATATCCCTATACAAACATAACAAAATATCATACCTGTGATATTTACTCACACTGCTGGTTTATCATACCTGTGCAGGAAAGGTTATAACCAAAGGATGGAGCGCACAATGTACTTTTCCATTGACATATACCGCCAGCTTATAACGCCATATGCAGCAGGGGTAACATCCCAAAACTTAGAGCACAGTGCTTCCAAGCATATAAGATCATCATACACTAGCGACTTATAGTCCAAAGCCAGACTGGGTTAATAAACTCCGGATAGGTTCATATATGAATCACAAGGCATCATGGCTCTCATTGGTGCCCAAACATGTCACAAAAGATGAACTTAAAAAAAATATTCAAGTCAAATATAAATCAAAAGACAAAAAACAAGGCTTTCACAGGCTACCAAACCTTTTAAATCAAGTGCTTTCAAGGGGCTGCACAGCCGCTGAGTTAAACCTTCACTCAACCTTATAAGCCGGGCCTCAAATGACCAATCATTGTTTTAACTTTGACAAGTTCAGGGTATGTATAAGATTGACTTGTCAAAAGTACAAAGGGTCATTCCAGTCAATCTAGGCGGAGTGGCAGACTTAAAAGGCAGGATAACACGGGTTTTTAGGTGAATACACGTGGCTTCCGAGCCTATTACAAGGGTCATTAAAACTCTTGTCCGTTGAACAAAGATCCCCCAAGTAATATGTTATTCCAGGCGTATAAGCCAGAGTAATAGGGTAATCACAGCATGCTCAAGGAGCAGGAAGCACCCAAGTATTTAGTAATCATGGCGTACAAGCCAGATCAAAAGGGTACACATAGCTATGCTCAATGAGTAGGAAGCCCCCAAGTGACCATATGAAGTGTCAATCAAGACTCATTATTCTGAAAATGAAATGATAGAGGCCCTGAATTATCAGGGATGCCGGCTTTATTATATTCATCATAATATATACATTGTCAAGATATGTACATCATAAGAGCTAGTGGCTCAGGTGTAATAAGGCCGAAGATGAGCAATATTCCATGGCCGGCGGGTCTCCTCCTCCGACGTGTGTGAGTCCTTGTGGTCTCGAACATTGATAAGGTAGTATGACCAATTGTTTAGATTTTTGCTGACCACAAAGGGCCCTTCCCAAGGTGGGGATAGTTTATGCATATCAGTCTGATCCTGTATAAGCCGGAGCAACAAGTCGCCTTCTTGAAAGGTTCCAGTTTTAACCCGGTGGTTGTGATAACAGCGTAAATCTTGCTGGTAAATCACCGAACGAGCCGCCGCAAGGCCACGCTCCTCATCCAACAATTCAAGTGCATCCTGACATGCTTTTTCATTATCAGCTTCAACATATGCTGCCACATGGGGCGAATCATGACGGACGTCACTAGGGAGAACCGCCTCTGCTCTGTATACCATGAAGAAAGGCGTGTAACCCGTAGATCTGTTGGGCGTAGTATTGATACTCAATAACACTGAGGGTAACTCATCACCCAACAACCCGGCATCCTTTGCAAAGGGACCATAAGCCAGGGCTTGATGCCTCGCAAAATCTCTTGATTGGCTCTCTCAACCTGACCATTGGACTGGGGGTGAGCCACTGATGATACATCAAGTCGAATATGCTCTCATTGACAAAACTCTTTCATAGCGCCTTTGGACAGATTAGTATCATTATTAGTTATAATCCTGTGGGGAAAGCCAAAATGGAAAAATCACCTTTTTTATGAATTGAACCGCCGTCGCCGCGTCACACTTACTAACTGGCTCCGCTTCAACCCACTTTGTAAACTTGTCAACCGTCACCAAAAGTTGGGTGTTTTTATCCTTGGACCTTTTGAAAGGCCCAACCATATCAAGCCCCCAGACTGCAAACGGCCAAGCAATTGGAATCATCCTCAATTCCTAATCTGGCACATGAGCTCACCGTGAAAATTTCTGACAACCATCACATTGACTGACCAAATCCTCTGCAGCAGCTTGAGCCTTCAGCTAATAAAACCCATGACGAAAAGCCTTGGCTACGAGAGACTTAGAGCCGTCATGATGACCACAATCTCCTTCATGAATCTCTCGTAGAATCTCACAACCTTCCTCAGGAGAAACACAACGTTGAAATGCCCCTATGACACTACGATGATGCAACTCTCCATTGACAATAGTCATTGACTTAGACCACCGGGTTATTTGTCTGGCCAAAGTTTCATCCTCAGGTAACTCGCCCCGGGTCATATAAGACAAATACGATACTGTCCAATCAGGCATAACATGAAGAGCTGCCACCAATTGCGCTTCTGGGTTAGGAATAGCTAGATCTTCCTCTGTAGGCAGTTTGACTGAAGGGTTATGTAGAATATCGAGGAAAATGTTAGTTGGCAACGACTTACGCTGGAACCCTAACCGGCTCAAAGCATCAGCCGCCTCCTTTTTCCCGTGATCAACAAGTTCAACATGATAACCTTTAAAGTGACCAGCAATAGCATCAACCTCTCGGTGATAAGCCGCCATGAGAGGATCCTTAGAATCCCAAGTGCTAAAAACTTGCTAAGCTACCAGATCTGAGTAGCCGAAACACCTCACCCGGCTTAAGTTCATCTCCTTAGCCATCCGAAGACCATGGAGTAAGGCGTCATACTCAGCTGCATTGTTAGTATAAGGAAACATCAACCAGAGGACGTAAGAAAATTTATCACCTCGTGGGGAAGTCAAGACAACTCCAGCCCCCGAGCCCTCCAACTGCCTGGATCCATCAAAGTGAATAGTCCAATATGTGTTATCCGCCTTCTCCTCAGGTATCTGCAACTCTGTCCAATCATTTATTAAATCCACAAGTGCTTGAGACTTGATGGCTGTTCGAGGCATATACTTCAATCCATGAGGTCCAAGCTCAATGGCCCATTTGGCCACCCGACCTGTGGCTTCTCTGTTTCGAATAATATCCCCTAAAGGAGCAGAACTAACCATAATGATGGGATGACCCAAAAAATATTGCTTGAGTTTTCGACTAGCCATGAACACCCCATATACAAGCTTCTGCCAATGTGTATATCTCTGCTTGGACTCAATAAGCACCTCACTGATGTAGTAAACTGGCCATTGAACCGGATGCTCCTTGCCTGATTCCTTCCTTTCCACTACAATGGCTACACTAACAGCTCGGCTATTGGCATCCACATACAGCAACAAAGGCTCTTTATCAATGGGAGCAGCAAGAATCGGCGGCTCAGCCAATTGTTTCTTCAACGCCTCAAATGATTGGTCAGCAGCATCACTCCAGACAAAGTGATATGTCTTCTTCATCATCTGGTACAAAGGGATGGCCTTCTCACCCAACTGGCTTATGAACCGGCTTAAGGCCGCAATACGACCCGCCAAACACTGAACTTCATTGATGCATGTCGGTTTAGTCAGAGAGGTGATAGCCTTTATTTTTCTCTGGGTTAGCTTCAATTCCTCGTTCCGAAACCAAAAACCCAAGAGCTTGCCTACTGGCACATCAAAAACACACTTGGCCGGGTTAAGCATCATCTTGTAAACCCGGAGATTGTCAAAGGTCTCCTTCAAATCATCTATTAGGGTCTCCTTCTTCCCGGACTTCACCACAATATCATGCACATAAGCATGAACATTGCGCCTAATCTGATCATGAAGGCAATTTTGCACACACCGCTGGTAAGTCGCCTGGGCACTCTTAAGCCCAAAAGGCATAGGCACGTAATAGAAGGCTCCAAAGGGAGTAACAAAGGATGTCTTCTCCTGGTCCTTAACTGTCATCTTGATCCGATGATAACCAGAATAAGCATCCAAAAAGCTCAAATGCTCACAACCCACCGTAGCATCAGTAACCTGATCAATACGGGGGAGAGCAAAGGGATCAACTGGACAAGCCTTGTTTAAGTCCATATAATCCACACACATTCGCCAGGTGTCGTTTTTCTTAAGTACCAGCACCGGGCTAGCCAACCACTCAAGATGAAAAACTTCAATGATAAACCCCGCCACCAAGAGCAGGGCCACTACTTCTCCAATAGCCTTGTGCCTCTCTTCATTGAAACGGTGAAGGAATTGCTTGACCAGTTTAAACTTTGGATCAATATTGAGAGTGTGCTCAGGGAGTTCCCTTGGTACACCTGGCATGTCTGAAGGCTTCCATGCAAAGATGTCCCGGTTCTCACGGATGAACCCGATGAGCGCGCTTTCCTATTTTGGATCCAGATTAGCACTGATGATGAACTTCTTGGATGAATCGCCAAGAACAAAGTCAACTAGCTTGGTGTCATCTGTCGACTTAAACTTCAACATGGGGTCGTGCTCTGTGGTTGGCTTCTTCAAAGACGTCATATCCGCCGGGTCAACATTATCCTTGTAAAATTTCAATTCCTTTGTTGCACAAACAGATTCAGGGTAAGCAATGTCGCCGTCCTCACACTCCAAGGCTACTTTGCGATTTCCATGCACTATGATGGTGCCCTTGTGACCCGGCATCTTAAGCTGTAACTATACATAACAAGGCCTTGCCATAAATTTAGCGTAAGCCGGCCGCCCAAATAGAGCATGATAAGGGCTCTTGATTTTAACCACTTCAAAGGTCAATGTCTCTGATCTAGAATCATATTCATCTCCAAAGGCAACCTCCAAAGATATTTTGCCCACTAGATATGCCGACTTACCAAGCACCACACCGTGAAAAACAATATTCGACGGCTTAAGATTTTTATCAGTTAATCCCATGCGACGAAAAGTGTCATAATAAAGGATATTGATGCTACTGCCTCCATCCATGAGCACCTTAGTGAATTTGTATCCCCCAACCTGAGGAGCTACCACCAAAGCCAAAGTGACCCGGGTTGTCAACCCGGGCTGGGTGATCTTCATGGCTCCAAATAATAGGGTGTTCAGACCATCGCAAGTAACAGGGGATTGCCGGCTCAACCGCGTTTACTGCCCTTTTATGGAGCTTTTGATCCTACTTACACATACTTGTGGTGAAAACATGGTATTGTCCACTGTTCAACTGCTTTGGATTACTCTGATAACCAGACTGTTGCTGATTCCCTTAACCAGACTGTTGATTAAAACCACCCTGATTGCCTTGGCCCTGAAACCGGAACTAGAACCACCACCACTATAACCCAGACCATGAGAGCCGGGTCCCGAGCCGCCGCCTGACCCATGATTATTTTGAAAGAATCTTGAATTTCTGGATTCTCTCATAATGAAGCAATCCTTCTAGAGGTGAGCGGCCGGCTTTTCCCATGTACCATGCTTCGGGCAGGGCTGATTCATCATCTCTTCAAAATTGAAATTTTGTCCTCTAGACCGAGGGTTTGGTTTTCCCTTACGACACTGACCATTATTCTGCGTATTGGTGTTATCCACAAAATCCAAACTACTATCAGCTTTGCGCTTGCCATTGCCCCCCTGATTTGCCGGGTTATGTTGCTGCCCTTTGCTGTTGCTACTCTTCTTTCCTTTACCCGGACTTTTCTCATCAGACTCGGGGTCCTTGGTACTATCAGAGTCAACATACTTGATCAGAGCCGCCATTAGTTCCCCCATGTCACTACAGTGGTGTTTGAGCCGCCCCAGCTTCTGCTTAAGAGGCATAAAACGACAGTTTTTCTCCAACATTAGAACTGCTGAGCCGGCATTGATACGATCCGATGAGTGAAGGATGGCTGAGACCCGGCGCACCCAATGGTTTGTTGACTCGCCCTTTTCTTGGACACAAGAGTCCAAATCCACAATTGACATAGGCTGCTTGCACGTGTCTTTAAAATTCTGGATAAACTGGGCTTTTAACTTGGCCCATCACCCAATGGAGTTGGTAGGCAACCCTTTCAAGCAAGTACGGGTCGTCCCATCCAACATCATCTTGAAGTACTTAGCACATGCAACATCTCCAACATCCAGCAACTCCATTGCCATCTCATAACTTTCAACCCAAGATTCAGGGGGTTGATCTGCCGTGTAGTTAGGCACCTTACGAGGACCCTTGAAATCCTGGGCTAGACGCTCCTTATGCAGAGCTGGCACCAAACATGGCATGCCCAAGGTTCTAGAGATCATGCCTGCCTCCACCGAAGGTGTCGGATAAGCCGGAGAATACTGATGAGCCGTTTGCTGAGCCACAATGTGTCTGTTGTAACTCCGGCTTGGACGAGGAGTTGAGTGAATCCGCTCGCGGCTATAGGAATAAGCTGCCTGCTGAGCCACAACCATTTGAAGGAGTTCCCTGGCACGACGTGTCTCTATCGCTGTTGGAGACTCGCCTTCAACCGGTAGAGCCGCAGCGATCATATTGTCCAAAGGATTAGAGTAATAACCTGGTGGCGTTGAAACATGCTGAGGCGGGGTATTATTCACACATGGAGATCCCATCATGCGTGGCTGAACCAGTGCTCCTGCCCCAGGCGCTTCAACCATCCGGTTTACTACCAGCGGGTCACTGGTTCCTGCTCTAGGCGTGTTGAAGAGGTTCCTTGGTTTGTAAGCCGGGGGTAGATGACTCCGGTGCCTCCTCCTCATGACCTCATTTGAAGTGTTCTGATCCAATGTGAGCCAGAAGGAATCCGCCTAGATCCGCTGTGCCTGAGCATCCAAAACAGCCTGTTCTGTAGCCATCCTAGAATTCTCAGCTGCCACCTCTTCCTTGGCTTGAGCTATCTCATCTTCCAGCTTAGCCACATCCACCTTGTGCTATTCCTGATTGTCCGGGGTTACCTCCACCCCCATCAGAGTCGCTAGAGCCTCCAGTAATTTGGTGAGAACATGAGCCGGCGGGCGCACAGAGCCACTAGCACCAGCCGCTGCCGCAGCCATCAAACTTGAGGTCATAGCCGCGACGGTTGTTGAACCAAGCGCCGGTTGTGTATCAGCCATGAAGATTGCAACCCTATTCGGCGGCTCGTAGGGATCCGGAATATTATCACCGTCGGAATAGCCCCCAAGCCGGCCGTCTTGTAGTTGGTACAATGAATTGGTCTCGACCGTGGACGACTCACCATCAGAATAGATGGCCGTCTCACCACCAGACACAGATCCGTCCTCAAATTCCGCCCCATGGATGAACCCAACGAAGGCGCACTTCACGGCGGGCTGAACCCGGGCGGGTCATGCACGCTGAGCCGTCTCGATGATGTCGGTGCAGATGTCCGGCTCAGGGCCTGGTTCACCGATCTTGCCAATGAAAACATGGATTCCGACGAAGGGGACCCGGTACCCGTACTTGACTGAGCCGGCCTCGGTGCCCCAACCTGCATCATTGATGTAGAGCTTGCCACGACGACTCTTGGCCATTCGGCCCACAACATATCCCTTGGTCCCTTCAAAGTTGCCCTGTAAGAACTCGTAACCACCGTGCGCAGGCCCCACAGTGGGCGCCAACTGTCATGGAATTGTCACGGCAGATGTCCTAGCAGAAGGACTTAGTCGTGGAGTCATCGCAACTAGGTTAGCTTAAAGGAGTTAAATGGGACAAAGGACACATGGAGTTTATACTGGTTCGGCCCCTTGCGGTGAAGGTAAAAGCCTACTCTAGTTTGAGGTGGTATTGCTTGGGTTTCGATTACCAGGGAGAGAATACGCTTGACCTAGTTCTTGATCTCTTGTTTCTTATCCTAAGCCGCTGCCGAGTCGTCCCTTTCTATACACAGGTTGATGCCCTACGGCTCACGGAGTCCCGGCCAGCTCATACACAATGTATCCGGCCCGATGACTAACTACGTATGCCTTACAACACAAGTCGTACATATATGGCGGTTTACATATGTGGGATTTAAGTCACCTTCAGGTTTCGGGCCTTCAGTAGGCCTGCTTCGTGAACCGCCATCTTCAACATCTTCATGGGCCTTGCTTTTTATGAACCGCCAGTGGTATGACTCGACCCCTCCTAGGCGGGTCGTACCCAATAGTTATATCCCCTACACATCGGATTGCCCGACTTTCTCTGCTTACGCGGCCTCCCAGCAATCAGTGCACGTGGCAGCTCCCTTGCCGGGGCCTCGATTTTGGCCTTGTTTCCAGCACTAACATCACTAGAGCTCTCAACGGCCAACACTGCCTTCTCTTTGCGCTTCCTATTGCACCTCTGGTTTCTCCTCCTTGGGTTGGCGGCATCATCATCATCATATCGATGCCAGCCTCCTCTCCGGGGAGTCACCTTCCTTCTTCAGCCCAAGCACAGTTATCCACCAAGGTGTGCAACTCGTTGACGGTCTTGGGCAGCCGGACATCTATTGCGCATGTTTGAATGGAACGGGGCAATCACGATTGCTTGGTGTATCTCTGGAATGTTACAGTGTATTCGATTGAACCTTTGTATATATTTACGCAAATCCTCCCCTTCCTTTTGCGGATGGACTTGCAAGTCATTGGGCTGTTCATGCTTTTGGTGGCCACCTTTGAAGGCGCCAACAAACTCATTGCATAAGCCAGCCCATGATAAAATGGAGTTTTCCGACAGGTGCATCAGCCATGATCTCACATTTGGCTTGAGTGCCAAAGGGAAATAGTTGGCAAGCACCTTCTCATCTCTACCCCTGCGGCTTGGATGGCAATCGTGTAGATGCCCAAAAACTCTATCGGGTTTAATTTTCCATTGTATTTTTTCTGTCAGTTCAGACTTGAAGGCTCGGGCAAATGGCTAGCGAACCTGCTGCAGCTCACGAGTGAAGGCAGGGCACCTAACCTCGTAAGGCAAGTACCTGTAGACAATGGGCATGGGTTCGTCAACATATGGGCCATTGCGTGTATTGGATTGACGGTGTGCCTCCCAGCGTCGTTCTATGGTGACGCACGCATCTTCCTTCCACCGGTCTTCCAGAACCCACCGCTGATCCCGACGGGTTTGCGGGCCGGATGAAGCCATCGACATCTCGTCGGGTTCATCGACAAGTTTAGTTTGCTGAGGCTTCCACTGGGCCTGTTGTCGTGGATGGGATTGCACTATTGGAGTAGCCCACTCTACACGGCCATCAGTCCGGGCCGCTTTCGTTGTCCTCATGCATCGTGACGGTTCCGCATGCTGCGATTTACCGCCTTCAGCAAAGCCAATCAAGCTCTGGATGGTGGCTCTCCACTGATCCATCTTGTCAGGCACCGGTGGAAAATTCAGCAGGAGTTGGGCCCGCGCCATTGCTTCTGCAACTGTGCTTGGCATGGTTGACAAGGTAGACCGCGACGTTGCTCGACTCCTGGTAGAACCAGCAGGAGCATCGTCGCATTCTTGCCGCTGCAAACCGATTGCCAAGGCGGTCTAGCGATGAGTAGGCCGTGCTTGGGGGCCGCGGCCCCGTTCGGCGCTTCGCCCTACTCGTCTTGCTCTGGCTAAGGTATGTGTCTTGTAGTCACGCCCGTGGTGAGCACAACTGGAGGATCACGGCTTGCGCCTCAGCGTGCGTCATTGTTGCGACTCCGTCCGCTAGTGTGGCGAGGAGGTAAAGACGCGGCTTTCCTTCCACCCACGGCTTCTGGGCCAAGCTCGTCAGGACACTGCTGATGCTGCCCAACCCCGGCGTTTCCCGTTCCGGCTTTGGCTACGGGGGGCACAATGACGGCACCACTTGCGTTGGTCGCGTCACCCGCGGTACCCGCCTCATCCAACGCCGTCTCACCCATGTTCTGAGATTGATGTTGCTATGACTTTGCTATGCTTAATGCTTGTCACTAGGGCCCGAGTGCCATGATATCATATCTGAACCTATTATGTTTTCATGAATATATGTGAGTTCTTGATCCTATCTTGCGAGTCTATAGTCACCTACTATGTGTTATGATCCGGCAACCCCGAAGTGACAATAACCGGGACCACTCTCGGTGATGACCATAGTTTGAGCAGTTCATGTATTCACTATGTGTTGATGCTTTGGTCCGGTACTCTATTAAAAGGAGGCCTTAATATCCCTTAGTTTCCACTAGGACCCCGCTGCCACGGGAGGGTAGGACAAAAGATGTCATGCAAGTTCTTTTCCATAAGCACGTATGACTATATGCGGAATACATGCCTACATTACATTGATGAAATTGGAGCTAGTTCTGTGTCACCCTAGGTTACGACTGTTACATGACGAACCGCATCAGGCATAATTCTCTATCACCGATCCATTGCCTACGAGCTTTCCATATATTGTTCTTTGCTTATTTACTTTTCCGTTGCTACTGTTACAATCACTACAAAATACCAAAAACATTACTTTTGCTACCGTTACTATTGCTATCGTTACCACTGCTATCATACTACTTTGCTACAGATATTAAGTTTCCAGGTGTGGTTGAATTGACAACTCAGCTGCTAATACTTGAGAATATTCCTTGGCTCCCCTTGTGTCGAATCAATAAATTTGGGTTGAATACTCTACCCTCAAAAACTGTTGCGATCCCCTATACTTGTGGGTTATCAAGACTATTTTTTGGCGCAGTTGCCGGGGAGCATAGCTGTATTCTTTGAGTCACTTGGGATTTATATCTGCTTATCATTATGAAGAACTTGAGAGATCCAAAAACCAAGATTTATCCCTCAACTACGAGGGGAGGTAAGGAACTGCCATCTAGCTCTGCACTTGATTCACCTTCTGTTTTGAGTAAGCTTGCAACACCTAAACCTGCTTCTGCTATTCATTCTTATATGTCGCATTTTATTGGTGATGCCACTTCTGCTATGCATGATACTTATAATGAAACTACTTCTATGCTTGATACTATTATGCCACTTGGTGAATTTTGTGATGAACAACTTGCTAGGGTTAGAGAGAATGAAATTATTGAAACTGATAATATTGATGAAAGTGATGATGAAGACTCTCCCCCTAATAAATATGAATTGCCTGTTGTTCCTGAGGGTTATTGAGGGAGTCCTGGATTAGGGGGTCTCTGGACAGCCGGACTATATCCTTTGGTCGGACTGTTGGACTATGAAGATACAAGATTGAAGACTTCGTCTCGTGTCCATATGGGACTCTACTTGGCGTGGAAGGCAAGCTAGGCAGTACAGATATGTATATCTCCTCCTTTGTAACCGACCTTGTGTAACCCTAGCCCTCTCTGGTGTCTATATAAACCGGAGGGTTTTAGTCCATAGGACAACATACAATCATACCATAGGCTAGCTTCTAGGGTTTAGCCTCTCTGATCTCGTGGTAGATCTACTCTTGTACTACCCATATCATCAATATCAATCAAGCAGGACGTAGGGTTTTACCTCCATAAAGAGGGACCGAACCTGGGTAAAACTTCGTGTCCCCTGCCTCCTGTTACCATCCGCCTAGACGCACAGTTCGGGACCCCCTACCAGAGATCCGCCGGTTTTGACACCGACATTGGTGCTTTCATTGAGAGTTCCTCTGTGTCGTCGCCGTTAGGCTTGATGGCTCCTTCTATCATCGATAGCGATGCAGTACAGGGTGAGACTTTTCTCCCCGAACAGATTTTTGTATTCGGCGGCTTTGCACTGCGGGCCAATTCGCTTGGCCATATGGAGCAGATTGAAAGCTACGCCCCTGGCCATCAGGTCAGGTTTGGAAGCTTAAACTACACGGCCGATATCCGCAGAGACTTGATCTTCGACGGACTCGAGCCTCTGCCTTGTGCGCCACGCGGTCGCGATGAGGATTTAGCTCTACCATCAGACAGTGTTCAGGAGATCGCACCGGCAGCCGCTCCGACCCTCAATTCGGAGCCAGTTGCGCCATCCATGGACGGGTGGATGGACCCCGCCACGGAGGCCTTACCCTCAGCGGCGATCGAGCCGAACATCGACCTTACCCTGCACGAGAGCCGTGTTGTGAAATTGCTGGATCCTTCTCCAGCCACGGACTCCGAACCGCCTGCGCCCGTTCCTAGCGAATCCGATTGGGCGCCGATCATGGAGTTTACCTCCGCGCATATTTTTCAGCACTCGCCCTTTGGCGACATACTGAACTCATTAAGGTCTCTCTCCTTGTCAGGAGGATCCTGGCCGAACTATGTCCGGCAGGATTGGGATGCAGACGACGAAGAAATACGCGGCCCACCCACCACCCACTTAGTAGACACTGTCAATGACTTAACCGACATGCTCGACTTCGACTCCGAAGACATCGACAGTATGGACGACGATGCGGGAGACGAAGAGGAACCACTGCCCACAGGGCACTGGACAGCCACCTCATCATACGATATATACATGGTGGACACACCCAAAGAAGGCAATGGCGACGAGACAGCGGAGGATGACCCCTCCAAGAAGCAACCCAAGCGCCGACGTCAGCAGCGCCGCTCTAAGTCCCGCTGTCGGTGTCAAAATCGGCGGATCTCGGGTAGGGGGACCCGAACTGTGCGTCTAGGCCGGATGGTAACAGGAGCCAGGGAACACAATGTTTTACCCAGGTTCGGGCCCTCTTGATGGAGGTAAAACCCTACGTCCTGCTTGATTAATATTGATGGTATGGGTAGTACAAGAGTAGATCTACCATGAGATCAGAGAGGCTAAACCCTAGAAGCTAGCCTATGGTATGATTGTATGTTATGATTGTTGTCCTACAGACTAAAACCCTTTGGTTTATATAGACACCGGAGAGGGTTAGGGTTACACAAGGTCGGTTACAAAGGAGGAGATATCCATATCCGTATTGCCTAGCTTGCCTTCCACACCAAGTAGAGTCCCACCCGGACACGAGATGAAGTCTTCAATCTTGTATCTTCATAGTCTAACAGTCCGGCCAATGGAGATAGTCCGGCTGTCCGGAGACCCCCTAATCCAGGACTCCCTCAGTAGCCCCTGAACCAGGCTTCAATGATGATGAGTCCGGCGCACAGTATTGTCTTCGGCATTGCAAGGCGGGTTCCTTCTCCGAATACATAACAGAAGAATTTGAATACGAGGATATTGTCCGACCCTGCAAAATAAGTTCCACATTCCACCGTAGAGAGAATAATATTTTCGCAGATCTAATTTGCTGACTCGTTTTGGCAGCATGACGTTGTGTCATGGCCCGATGATTATTCGAACCGTTTCTTTTAACCAGCCCCGCACATAACGCGAGGCCGTTTTTCGACACGTCTTGTCAAAGCAGAGATCGGGTCCCATTATTATGGGATTCTCATCAATACGGGCATGGGTAACCGAACTGCGCCATCAATTGCTGCGCTTGGGGGATAAGCGAGCTTTACCAGGCAAGTGGGGACACTTAGCTTCGTCCGCCCATATAAAGGGATAAGGATTGACCTTTCTATCCACGCCTTATTCCTCCTTTGCTCATTCGTTTTTGCACACTCGAGCTCTTCTGCCCAAGTCCGCACCTTCCACCTCGACCTTCTCCAATCATGTCCGGAGTAGGAGGCAGGTGGATGGTCTCCTCCGTCACGGAGGGAGACATCAAGAAGCTGCGCGGAGCCGTATACCTAGCCGCGAACATCGGGCACCGGCTGCCCGCCGCCGGGCAGATCGTCCCTACCCCGGAACCTTACGAGAGGGTAGTTTTCCTTCACCACTTCCTCCGCGGACTAGGGTTTCCCCTCCATCCATTCGTCCGTGGTCTCATGTTCTACTATGGGCTGGACATTCATGATCTGGCCCCGAACTTCATCCTCAACATTTCGGCGTTCATCGTCATGTGTGAGGCTTTCCTCCGCATCCGGCCCCACTTCGGCCTATGGTTAATGTCGGATTTCGGGTTCCGGCGGACCCTTGAGGTTCGAACACTGGGGTGCGTGCCGAGCTTTCGTCTCCTACCTACCTGCACCCCTCCGCCTTGCTAGGATCTAAACTAAGGAAAGAACAACACAAGAGAGACAGGGTTTATACTGGTTCGGGCCACCGTGGTGGTGTAATACCCTACTCCAGTGTGTGGTGTGGTGGATTGCCCCTTGGGCTGATGATGATGAACAATACAAGGGAGAACAGCCTCGCGAGGGTCTGTTCTTGGCTGGGCGATGGACTGCTGGGAGAAGCTCAGTCGCCCTTCTCTCTCTCTCTCTTTCTCTCTCTCTTTGCCCTCGGGTCCCCTCTCCTTGTGTTTGTGTGGTCTTTTACCTTTCGATGTGGGTGGCTGGTCCTATTTATAGAGGCCCTGGTCCTCTTCCCAAATATCGAACGGGAAGGGAGCCAACAATGGCGGGCTAATTTGAAAGGGGACAACTAGTACTAGCTATCCTGACAAAAGTAGTCTTCGCCTGCGCAAAGCTCTAGTGATGACGCCGTCTTGGGCTCCACGGTGACCTCCATCTCGTATTCCTCCTAGTCTTGGTCTCGTTGCACCGAAATGGCAACCTTTGCCTGATGCCTCGGTACTCCGCGGCTGCGCTCGCCCCCCTTGCACCAAAGAGGAAAGGAGGACACTGCGCGGGCTGGCACCCGCCTGGCGCCCTCGGTCGTCATGGCTTGCGTCACGGGCACCTTGTGAGGTACCATGCCTTGGTCTCTCCGCCTCCTCGCGAGGGTCTTGGGTTTGTGTTGGTGAAGATGGGCCGTGCTAGGCCCCCTTTTGAGCCACGCCGCAGGCCGCAGGCAGGCAAGTCTGGGGACCCCCGTTCCCAGAACGCCGACAGTAGCCCCTGGGCCCAAGGCGCGCCCGGACTTGGCCGTGCAGGGAGGCGGAAGGGCGAGGGCGAAGCGCTGCGGGCCCTAACAGCCTGCGACCTTGGGCGCCGCGTGGCGGTTGATCGGACGTGGGCACCTCCACTTCCCCACGGCGCCTCGGTAACTGCACGGATTGGACAAGTCCCTGCATGCAAAGCGGGTCATGATTACCTGCGATCATGGAGGTAGGCGGTTGGCCTTCGCCGGCCATAAGTACGGAACAGCGCGCGCCCTTCTAGTCCATCCCTCCTTGCTTCTCCTTCTTCCCGATCCTTGCTCCGTCTTGCTACGATGGCTCCGATCCGCCGGTTCTTGATGGCAGAGAAGGGAAAGGCTCCCCGAGAGGAACCAGATCCACTCCTGCCGAAGAAACGGCTCGCCCCCCGTGGCTCGGACGAGGGGGCCCTTCAGGTGGTGCCGAGGCCTTTGTGCGAGCGGGCACCGCCGGGGTTGCTTCCGTTGTACGCCCACGTCGAGGGCCCTGAAGGAGCTGATGCTGACCGCCACGGGCAGCACCGCCGTCGGCGCCGGCGGGTCACGAAGGTGTGGGTCGTACCCCCTGGGCTCCACACTGAGGGCTCCTCCCGAGAGTTCATGCTTCACGTCGCCATTCCTCTTCAGTCTTGGATCTGCCTTCCTCCCTTCTTCGCCTCCATCATCCCGTAGGGGGAGCCCCTGGAGCTCTGGCTGCAGCATGACTCGGGCGAGGTCTACATGACTCGGGGCTGGAGAGAGATCGCCCGGGTTTGTAGGGTAAGGGGCGTCTTCGTGGTCCACTTGGATTACGACGGTGCTTCGGTGATGCTCTTCAAGGTCTTCGACGCGAGCGGGCGCAGGCTGGAGTGCTGCCCCGGGGAAGGTGGCCAGGACCCTGCCGCGACAAGGACTGGGCCCACCAACCGCTCCCTTGGTGGCTCCTTAGGTGGTGGAGGCGTCGGAGGTTCCAGCGACTCCGGCGAGCTCTTCGCGACTCCGGAGACGAGCGACGATAGCTACGAGCCCCCGAGCCGGCGCCGCTCCTGGAGTAGGGCGTGCTCGTCAGGCCGCCGCCGCCCCTGATCTGGATGGGGCTGGCGTCGGTGCTTGACGGCCCACTGTTGATGATGGCGTCTTTTGCTGGGACGCGCGTACTTTGTGTCCCTTTAGGATCTGTTCCCTGCGAGGAATCAAAAACGCGTCCCGTGGGGGCTTGTAAGGTGCCTGTAATCCTGTTTTGTTAATATAACCCCTGTCGTAGAATTGTGCGAGTTGCTCATTCCGTCTTAGCTCAGCCCTCCCTTTCGAACCTCACGAGGGCTTGGTGTTCTCCGCCGACAGGTCCTAGTCCCAAGGCGGCTTCAGCCGTCGCTGGTATGCCAGGTCGCGATGCCGTGGTAAAGGCCAGGAGGTGAGCGACCCGGAGTCCGGTAAGAGCCCCTGAGTCGCGATGCTCAGGAGGTCCCCTTTGGCGCCCAAGCAGCCGTCGTTTGGTGAGAAAGGAGAGTGGCGTCGCTAACACGGGATGGCATTAGGTGCGGGGATGGTGCCACGGTAGCTAGCGCTTCCGGGTGATGACTTATCTCGAGGATCAGGGGCCGCTCTCGGGGGTGTCGCCGGGTCCGTGCATCGGCAGGCGCGAGGTTGCTCGGCGAGCTCCTCGCGTGTCTCTCCCCTCTCGCCTTTGTTCCCCTTTCTGCTCTACGTCCTCGGGTCCCGGCCCTCGAGCGGGTCTCAGCCGTCGCTGGTATGCCAGGTCGCGATGCCGTGGTCAAGGCCAGAGGGTGAGAGCTGGAGAGCCGGTAGGAGCCCTGAGTCGCGATGCTCAGGCACCCCCCCTTTAACGTGCAAGCGGTTCGCGCGGACGAGTGCGAAAGAAACACCGCAAGGGCCTTTCCTGACGCAGCTCCTTCAGGAGGTCCTGCAGGTCCACCATAGAAAAACAAGGGGTTGCCATGACAATTGACAGTCAGCCGTTGGTCGCTGCAAGGCGCTGGAGGGCGAATTGCAAGATTTGCGGGACGAGCTCGCGAGCAAGGTCCGCCTTCGCCAAGAGCAGGAAGAAGTCGTGAAGGCTCGTGAGGCGGCTCTCCAGGAGAGGGAGGTCAAGCTTAAGAAACACCGCGACCGCCTAGGCGCGCTGGAGCAGGAGTTGAAGGCGAGGAAGGCCGAGCTGGACGACAAGGCCCTGGTTCTTGCCGAGGACCGCGTGGCCTTCACGGAGATGGAGCGAGGGCTCGCTCCTCACTGAGGACGCTTTACGACAGTGGCCTGGAGAGCCCATTGGCTGGCTCCGAGGAAGGCCCCACCAAGATGCTTCCCTTCCTTGTTCACGCTCTTGAAGATGTCGCCCTTGGCCTTGGCCCCATGGCCAAGGCCGAGGCGCGTGTCCTATCTTCTGCAGCACTGACGGGGGTCCTCACCCACATCTACCTTTGCGATCCCAGTGTCGACCTCGACAGCCTGCTGGAGCCAGTGAGCGTCGAGCGTACCGCTGCCGCTACTGAGGCCGTGAAGGGTCGCGCAGAGGTCCTGCTGGGGAAGTTCCGGGCCTTCAGCACCAAGCCGAAGCAAGGCGCTGCCGACCCCGCTGCTCCATGAGGCGAAGCCACTCCGCGCTGCTCCACCGCCAACAAGTGGCTCCGCTGTGGCTCCTGTCCTGCTTTTAATTCCTGCACATGTATCATGCCTCGAGGAGGTGCTCAAACTTGCATTTGGTATCGAGATAACAGTGTGGACTGTAATGTTTTGCTTTTGAATTCCTTGAATTTACGCTTTTCCTTCCTACTTGCTTATGTTCTACGCCGGTAGAGCCCGGCCCCGCGCATACCTCACCCAGCATTAGCCCCGACCGGAAACCAGGATGGGACCAAAGGAGTGAGGGGCTACGTGACAAGTTAGGCTCCTGAGTCACGATGCTCAGGAGTCCCCCTTGGCGCATGAACAGCAAGTAGGGAGGCATGATGTAGGTGTATCCACCGTTCTACGTCTGCAGAGCCCGGCCCGCGCATACCTCACCCAGCATTAGCCCCGACCGGAAACCAGGACAGGAGCAAAGGAGTGAGGGGCTACGTGACCAGTTAGGCTCCTGAGTCACGATGCTCAGGAGTCCCCCTTGACGCTCAAAAGGCCTTCGTACCTTGGCTCCGCTCGGGGAGGGACGCACAATGAACCAGGCCCAGGGGGCCTGGTTGGGTGGCGTGCGTCTGGGCGTGACCCAGGCGCAGCCCCCATGCCCAGCCCCCTCGCGCGGCACTCCCGAGGGGAGGCGTTACGATGAGGCTAGACACTGAGCTCTGGGCTCCCTGAGGTTGATGCAGCCCGGGGGCCACCCTCAGTTGTTTATCACCAGCGCGGAGCATAGTGCTACCATATGTGTACGGACATAGCCGCTCCTCGGCAGTGTCATCAGCCAGCGCGGAGCATGGTGCTTCCACTGGTACATGGGAGGGGGCCCCCTCCGGGAGGAGCCCCCGGGGCGTGTACAGCCCCGCCCTGACACGTGGCTGGCATGGTAAGGCCTGGCGAGGTGTATCTGGGCACCTGTGAGCCAACGCTGGACTCATGGGGCCCTACCTCTAGGTGGATTGCGCCTGGCACTGGGCCTTATCTTGTGATGCGTTCCTGCAAATTTGGTTAGATGTCGGCACTCTACGTCCTCGGGTCCCGGCCCTCGAGCTGGTCTCAGCCGTCACTGGTATGCCAGGTCGCGATGCCGTGGACAAGGCCAGAGGGTGAGGGCTGGAGAGCCAGTAAGAGCCCTGAGTCGCGATGCTCAGGTACCCCCCCTTTAACGTGCAAGTGGTCGACATGGAGAAGAAGAGGTGCCGTGGACCGGCAACGAATAATCAAGCATGGTGGGTATGACGCACAACCCGAAATAACTGCAAATGAGATACACGCCGCTGGGTCTGGCTCAAGTGACTTGGGGATCGTGCAGCCCGAGGGGCGCCCCCAACAAGGTAAGCTAGCAACATAAAATAAAAGGGATACATGCCGCAGGGACAGACCCACGCGGCCTGGGAATAATGCAGCCCTGGGGGGGGGGCGCTCCCAGCTGGAAGTAAAACTTGAAAGATGTCACCTGATGATGTTGAGGACGAAGGAGCGTTGATGTAGCAAGCTCGGTGGGCCGCGGGAGCCGATCCTCACGAGCCCCCAGGCCCAGGGGCCTCGGGACGCTCCGGAGGCGCTGGTGGCTCCTCGCAGGCCTTCTCCATCCCTGCCAGGGAAGCAGAACGCCTGGCCTCTCGTGCCTCCGTGATGCCCCTCATGAGGCGCTGGTACGCGTCAGCCGCGCTCGGCAGGCCATAAGGCATGCGAACGTAGCTGTGGGGTGGGCCTTCGCAGCGCCCCACTCGCGAGGGCCCGAGGCGCTCCAGAGAGGCGACTCAGTTGAGCCCTGGTATGTCAATGCAGAAGCGCAGCCCACCATCCTTGCCTGGATGGGGGGCCACTGCTGGTAGGCGGCGACCGCCTTTCATGACTCTTGACTTCTGTAGCTCCTGAATGGCCTTGCTGATGAACTCCTGAGGGTCTGGATCTCCTTGCCTTGCTCCTTCTTGAGGGAAACGTGCTTCGAAACACGCCTCCATGTGGTGCCCAAGCGCCTCCCTCGTGACCCTAGCTAGGTCGGTGGCCATCCAGGGGAGAGCCCCCGAGCCCTGCCTGAGGAGGGCGCTGGGCGCGCTTTCCTATGCGATGGAAGGAGGTTCCTCCTGGGCAGGCGCGGGCCCAGAGGGGCCTGCCTCCTGAGTGGTCGGGCCGGACGATGTCTTCTTCTTCTTGGGGGCGGTCTCGGGAGGCCTCCTGCTCCCACGATCCGGGTCTTCCAGTGACGCGGCCTGAAAGGCTCTTTCCAGGGAACATACCGCGTCCTTCTCTTCACAGGGCACCGTGATGTCTCCGCCACTTCCCGGCATCTTGTGGACGTTGTAGCCGTGGTGAGTTACGGCCATGAACTTGGCCAGCGCTGGGTACCCTAGGATGGCGTTGTACGGCATGTGAATGTGAGCAACGTCGAAGTCGATGAGCTCGGTGCGGTAGTTGTCGCGTGCCCCGAAGGTGACAGGGAGGCGGACCTGCCCAATCGGGACCGTGGAGCCGTCGGTGATACCGGAGAAGGGCTTGGTTGGCTGAAGCTGGCTGTAGGGCACTTGAAGGTTGTTGAATGTTTCCACGGACAGGACGTTGAGCCCTGCCCCGCCATCGATGAGGGTCTTGGTGACCACCACGTCGCTGATGATTGGGGAACAAAGCATCGAGAGGACTCCGGATGTAGCTGCACACTTGAGCTGATCTGTCGAGCTGAACGTGATGGCGCACGCCGACCACCTGAGAGGGCGCGTGGCTTCGAGCCTGGGGAGGACTGCGTTCACTTCGCGGGCGAACTGCTTGAAGATGCGCTGAGAGGCTGGGGCTTGTGCCCCGCTCAAGATGCAGGCGATCGCGCGCGGCTCTTGGAAGCCCCCAGCCCCTCGTCCTGGTGGCGGTCTTCGTTTCTTCTTGGCTGCGGCGGCAGCGATGTGAGGCCTGCGTTGCCTTGCGGGCGATCCTCGCGAGGCTGATCCCTCCAGTCCCCCTCGCGAGGCTGATCCCTCCAGCCTCCCTCGCGAGGCGGGTCTTGTCAGCGATCCTCGCGAGGTTGGTCACGCCACCCTTGGCGTGGGCCACGGTCTTCCCAGCGTCCTGCGTTCCTTCCTCCTCCTCGGTCGTAGCCCCGGTCACTGCGGTCAGGGCGACGGCCGATCCTTCCTTCTCGCACGGCTCGGAGCTCTTGACATTCGTTGGTGTTGTGGGTGTGGAGGTCATGGTACACACAGTACCGGCCGCCCTTGGAAGGTTCGGGCTGATCCCTGCCTCGCTTGGTGTCTGGTTCTGCCGCCAGCACGGCAGCCCCCTTGCGCTTCACATCCTTGGTCTTGGGCTTCTTCTCTTCTGGGTCTGCGGCAGGCAGCTCGAGGAGGGAGAGACACCCTTCCTCGGCCCTGGCGCACTTGGTTGCCAGGCTGAACAGCTCCAAGGATGTGCACAGGTCTTCATGCATCGCCAGCTCCTCCTTCATCTTGACGCCACGCACGCCGTCTTAGAAGGCCGAGATGATGGCCTCCTCGGTCACCTTGGGAATCTTGAGGCGCGCATTGTTGAAGCGCTGGATGTACTTCTGCAGGGTCTCCCCGGGCTGTTGCTTGATGCGGCGCATGTCGCTTACGGCGGGTGGCCGGTCGCGAGTGCCTTGGAAGTTGGCGATGAAGCGGGTGCGCATCTCGTCCCAGGAGGAGATTGTGCCTGGAGCCAGGTGCGGGCCCCGTCCATGAGTGCCATGGGGAACCAGTTTGCCATGACCTTCTCGTCTCCGTTGGCAGCTTCGATGCCCAGCTCGTAGAGCTGGAGGAACTCCGCAGGGTCAGCCGTGCCGTCGTAGCGAGGAGGCAAGTCTGGCTTGATCTTGCCGGGCCACGCGACGCTGCGTAGCTCGGTGGTGAAGGCGCGGCAACCTGCTGTGGTGACGGGAGGCCTTGGATGACGGGGAGCTTGGTCTTGCATGTCCCCACGCACTGCAGCTGGGTGCAGCGCGGGGTCTTGATGCGCGGGAGCAGGAGCATGGTCGCGACATGCTGGAGCAGGGAGCGCCCAGGCAGCTTCTTGCGGGCGAGGGACTTCTTGACAGCTCTGCTCTTGCTGCGCTGGCACCTGCCGGAGCGGGTTCTGCCCAGGGGCCACGCGCCTTGGATCCATGGCGCCTTCCTGAGGAGGAGGCGGTCGGGGTGCCGCCAGAGCTTCATTGCCCGCGCGGGGCGGAGTGCGGTGCAGCGGAACTGACGGCGCAGGAGAGCCCCCTGCGGCGCGGATGAGCTCGGCGACGCGGTCGAGCCATTCTTCATAGAAGTTGTCGACGGGGCAGTAGCACAGGAGCTCGTTCGCCGCGATGAGTGTAGCTCGAGCCTCCATGGGCGCACGGAGCGCGCGGGACGAAGAACCAGCTGGGGTGAGCGAGGGAGTTGCGGTGCGGCCGTCTTGCCGCACGGACGGATGCTGGGACGATGCTTGCCGCTCGTCCCCCTCCGGGCTGGTGCCGGCGTTGACGGCAGGTGACGGGGAACGGCGAGGGCGCCCGCCGACAGGGGCCGTCTGGGCGACGCGGGAAGCGAGCGCGGCCCGGCGCTCGACGCGGGCCCGACGAGCGTCAGACATGGGCGTGATGGTCGGAGGAGAACGGGGTGGTGGAAGAAGAATCCCGGTGCACCCCTACCCGGCGCGCCAAATGTCGGATTTCGGGTTCCGGCGGACCCTTGAGGTTCGAACACTGGGGTGCGCGCGGAGCTTTCGTCTCCTATCTACCTGCACCCCTCCGCCTTGCTAGGATCTAAACTAAGGAAAGAACAACACAAGAGACACAGGGTTTATACTGGTTCAGGCCACCGTTGTGGTGTAATACCCTACTCCAGTGTGTGGTGTGGTGGATTGCCCCTTGGGCTGATGATGATGAACAATACAAGGGAGAACAGCCACGCGAGGGTCTGTTCTTGGCTGGGGCGATGGACTGCTGGGAGAAGCTCAATCGCCCTTCTCTCTCTCTCTCTCTGCCCTCGGGTCCTCTCTCCTTGTGTTCGTGTGGTCTTTTCCCTTTCGATGTAGGTGGCTGGTCCTATTTATAGAGGCCCTGGTCCTCTTCCCAAATATCGAGCGGGAAGGGAGCCAACAATGGCGGGCTAATTTGAAAGGGGACAACTAGTACTAGCTATCCTGACAAAAGTAGTCTTCGCCTGTGCAAAGCTCTGGTGATGACGCCGTGTTGGGCTCCACGGTGACCTCCGTCTCGTAGTCCTCCTGGACTTGGTCTCGTTGCACCAAAATGGCAACCTTTGCCTGATGCCTCGGTACTCCGCGGCTGCGCTCGCCCCCCTTGCACCAAAGAGGAAAGGAGGACACTGCGCGGGCTGGCACCCGCCTGGCGCCCTCGGTCGTCATGGCTTGCGTCACGCGCACCTCGTGAGGTACCCCGCCTTGGTCTCTCCGCCTCCTCGTGAGCCAGCCTGACGAGGCCGTGCCTGAGGAAGCTCCGTCTTGTTCGCCCCGCGAGGCTTGGCCCCTCGCGAGCGTCCTGGGTTTGTGTTGGTGAAGATGGGCCATGCTGGGCCCCCTTTTGAGCCACGCCGCAGGCCGCAGGCAGGCAAGTCTGGGGACCCCCGTTCCCAGAACGCCGATAGTTAAAGACCTTCAATATCAAGCCGAATGTGGTACAAGGCCAACAAGCAGAATGTGGCGGAGCCATGGTGGGCAAGGTGCCCAACGTCACATGGCTCGAAGGCTCCTTCGTGGAGACAATAAAGGGATGGCAGTCGGCGTGGTTCTACATCACTGGGCCGCGCGACGCCAAATGGGCGGCAGCCCTCGAGTTTCGATCCGGATTCCCTACATGGCTCACTTCCTGGAAAGAGAAGGGCTTATCGTGGGGTTCATCGATGGAGTTGGACGGACTCCAGAAATGTATCCGGAGTATGGCAAGCAAGAAGCTCAAGCTTGTCAACATAGTCCATGTTATGCTCATCCGCCGGATCCTCCCGTGTCAACAACGGGATTTTACCTTATGGGAGTTCGACCCGGCCCAACACCAGACTCTGAGCGAGCTCTTTGATACGACGCACAAGGACATCTAGAAGGTGTTGTTCAAGGGCGCCGAGGTGCCTCCTTCTCTCGCCGAGGACCGCGGACTAAGCGCAAAGCGCCTAGCACGTTCGGTGAGTTCAATATGCCCCGGAAGACATTTATTTTCCCTAGCTTAATTATGCGCGGGGTCTAATCTCCATGCCTTTGACAGGACTGGGTGGAGAGGTCGGGGCAGATCGACTATCTGGCCCCTTTGCCCGAAGATAGTGCGGGCGCTCTCCTGACGGAGATGCTGACTCCGGCTCCTTACAAGGTGCCGGAGAAGACCAAGAAGGCTAAGGGAACCCGAAAGAGTTCCCGGCGCCAGGTGTTATCGGACTCATCGTCCGATAACTCTACGGCACACTCCTCCCCCGAAGACGAGGAGGAAGAAGAAGATGCTCCCCCTCCTGGCGAGGGAGACAAGAAGAGGAAGGCTGCCCCAACTAGGGAAGCCGAAGGGTCCAAGAATGGAAGGACTCTCCTTCCGGACAGTTCCACCGCCGCCGACGAGGGCGAAGACGAGTGGTTGCCCAGGGGCAAGCCCCTGGGGAGATCGTAAGTACTCGGATACCAGAGTAACTCATAGGATTCCTTTGTCGCACTGCTTTCCCTAACGCCGAACATCATTACGCAGGCCGCCACGAGCCAGTATCGATGTATCATCGGACGGCTCCTTGGGCTTGTCGGACATGGATAGCGATCCAGTCCCGACTGCCACCTCCCCTCATCCTGCCGACGACGCCAATGTTTTGTCTCAAGAGGCACCGAATCGAGGGGAGACAGTCCCGGAGGCGCCTCAAGCTGACCTTCCGGACTCCGGGAGCCGAGGGGACGGGGCCCCTGAGAGCTCCGAGTTCGGCCCTCAGCCGAACACCGCGCCGGAACCTCCAGTGGTTCCAGGCTTGGGAAGGCGGCCTCCTTCTAAGAGGGGCAAGACGCTTGTGCCGGTGACCTCTGTCCAGCTAGAGGCGCCGGACAATCTGCTGGAAGCGCTTCGCAGCGCTTCCATCGACGAGGAGCACCGCACTATCATGAGTGCGGTGATCCAGAAGGTTCAGTCCGCCAAGAGCGGATTGACTGAAGCTTGTGCCAGCCTTCTAACAGGCTTCAAGGTAAGTGTTTTAAAATGTAGTAGAAATATTACCGCATAGACAGTAGCCCCTGATGCTCAGTTCGGTGTTCACAAAGAAAAGCCGAACAGAGGATCAAATAATATCGCAGGAGTCTAATATAAGTATGTCAATATGCATATGTAGGCTTCGCTGCTGGCGTCCGCCGCACTGACTACGGAGGTCGCCGTACTGAAGCAGGCCCTCGAGGGGTCCCGGAAAGAGCTCGGCCTTGCCAAGAGGCAGCTCGAGGATAACAAGGGTAAGTAATACCCTGTCTATAGATGTGTATATATAAAAAAGGACGCGATTGCAAAGTGACAGGATCATCGTATGTTTGCCAGGGGCCACGACCGAGGTGGCGACCCTGAAGCAAGCGCTCGCCAAGGCCGAAGATAAAGCGGCCAAGGAGCGCACCGAGCGAGAGAAGCACGAGGCTCGGGTGGGCGAGGTGCAGCAAGAGCTCCAGGCTCTCGTGATGAAGCACGAGGCGTTGGAGCTTGACTCGAAGACGCGAGAGTCTGAGCTTGCCGCGGCCCTTGAGAGCGCAAAGAGTGCCAAGGCCTTCTATATGCAAAGCAAGCATGTAAAAGTAAATTACCGATTATTTACCCGGATCCGGAGCTCTTCAGGAGCATTCGCAGATTTTGCCCACAGTGTGTCCGATGCCGCACAATTTTACCAGGCCGAGGACGGAAGCTCGGCGGAGAAGCTGTTCTGGTCTCAGTATGCCGAGGCCGAACATTCGGTGCCAATGAGCGACCAGCTGAAGCAGATGGTCGAGCTACATAAGGCGGCCGATCAGGCCATGAAGAGCTTTATAGTCCGGCTGTGGCCTGGCGACGCCCTTCCGAACAGCTTCTTCGGCCTGGTGAGGCGGCTTGTGGATGCCTGCCCGCGGCTGGAGGTCATCAAGCGATCTGTCTGCATTGAAGGTGCACGCCGGGCTTTCGCCCGTGTGAAATTGCAGTGGGTCAAGCTAGACGCCGTGAAGCTGATCAAGGAGGGGCCTCCAGAGGGCAAGGAGCACCGCCACCCTGAGATGTACTACGAGGGTGTTCTGCCGGGTGCCCATCTCATCGCAGATGAGTGCTCAAAAGATGTAATATTTGAATGAGACTTGCTCGTGTGATCCTGTATGATGAAAACTTGTTTCATATGCGCTATGCAACGCTTGTGTGAATTTAAAATATTACCTTCTATTTGGCTGTTTATCCAATCTGAGAGATGGCTAGTCCTCGGCTTCTGCCCCCATGCCACGAGTGTTGGGGTGTTCGGGATAAACCTGAGCACTCTTGTTCCCATATTTGGGTCCTTCGAGGGAGGTGCTCAACACAATGAACAAGGCGACCGGACTAATAATGCTTTATCACTCTCACTTAGCCATAGAATTCTATAATTTTAAATTTTGGCGAAGCCCCTGGTATTCGGAAGGCCGAATACGGGGCGCGATACACGCCTGTAAGCCGGACAGGGCCGGCCCCTCTCCCTAAGCGGCATAAGTCTTTAGGGACTTGAAAAACCTCGCCGAACAGCGACCAGTCTCTCGCCTTATCATGACAGTTAGTTTTAGCTTTCTCTACTGAGGTGCTAAGCCCGGCAGAACCGGGGCACAATCGCAGTAGTTCTCCTAGCGCTACCTTAGCCGATAGAGCGGAACGTAAGGTACCAAAACATAGGAGCCGGGCAAACCCAACATTTGACCAAAGACATGATTCGGAGCTGATGCATATAATGCTATAAGTTCGGGTTGCCGCACTTGTGAAAGTGTTCGGACTTTTCACACCGCATTATGGGGTACGTAAGCCCCTAGTGTATTGGCCGTACCATAGTGTACGGTTGCAAGGCGTCATTAATGAACACATAGATATATAGATAACGAGAATGCAATAATAGTCGTAATGTCATGCATTATTTATTAAAAAATTGCGTTAAAGCAGAGTGATACAGATAGTGCGATAAGCAAAGAGTAGGACTATGTCCCTTCCAAGGGCAAGCTGAGGAATGATATTAAATTGAATATTTCACTCGTTTACTGTAATCAACCTGGGAATTCCGTGATATAAAGTAGCTGTCTGCCTCCTTGGCTACTGTGTCATGTGTTCGGCAATAGTGGTGCCGAACAGTGTTTCCAGAGATTAAGGTCCTGAAAGAAAAAGAAAAATAACCTAACGGGAAGCCCCTAGTGCGGTTTAGGCCGCGTCTTGGGTGTGCCGTAGTTGTGCCCCCCTCCCCACCTGTGCCCATGGTATTTTTAATGCGTAATTATGTAAGCGCGGCATGAGCTTCGCAGCTGGGCTGGCATTGGGGTGGCCGCCGTATTGCTACGCGAGCTCAGATCGCGCTAGGCAGTCTATTTGCCGATTGCCCCGAGTGCGCTTGAAGGTGTCCGGGTTTTGAAGCGCCGAACTGGTTGATTGCCTTGAGAGGCTGCTTTGCGCTTCTGCTGCCAGGGCTGCAGTGTGCTCCTCTATGCGGAGAGAGCGCTCTGTGTTTCGATTGACGGTAATAACTCCGCGAGGTCCTGGCATCTTGAGCTTGAGGTATGCATAATGCGGTACCGCATTGAATCTAGAAAATGCGGTTCGCCCGAGCAGCGTGTGATAAACACTGCGGAATGGGACTATATCGATGATTAACTCTTTGCTTCGGAAGTTATTCGGGGATCCGAAGACCACTTCCAGTGTAATTGAGCCTGTGCAATGGGCGTCTACACCTAGAATGACGCCCTTAAAGGTTGTTTTTGTGGGTTTGATCCTTGAGGGGTCTATACCCATTTTGCGCACTGTGTCTTGATAAAGCAGGTTCAGGCTGCTATCGCTGTCCATGAGGACTCGAGTGAGGTGAAATCCGTGGATGATTGGGTCTAGGACCTGTGCGGCTAATCTGCCATGACGGATACTAGTGGGGTGGTCCCTGCGATCGAAGGTGATCGGAGTCGGTGTTCTGGGAACGGGGGTCCCTAGACTTGCCTGCCTGCGGCCTGCGGCGTGGCTCAAAACGGGGCCCAGCACGGCCCATCTTCACCAACACAAACCCAAGACCCTCGCGAGGGGCCAAGCCTCGCGGGGCGGACGACACGGAGCTTCCTCAGGCACGGCCTCGTCAGGCTGGCTCACGAGGAGGCGGAGATACCAAGGCGGGGTACCTCACGAGGTGCTCGTGATGCAAGCCATGACGACCGAGGGCGCCAGGCGGGTGCCAGCCCGCGCAGTGTCCTCCTTTCCTCTTTGGTGCAAGGGGGGCAAGCGCAGCCGCGGAGTACCGAGGCATCAGGCAAAGGTTGCCATTTCGGCCCAATGAGACCAAGACCAGGAGGACTACGAGACGAAGGTCACCGTGGAGCCCAAGACGGCGTCATCACCAGAGCTTTGCGCAGGCGAAGACTACTTTTGTCAGGATAGCTAGTACTAGTTGTCCCCTTAGCCCGCCATTGTTGGCTCCCTTCCCGCTTGATATTTGGGAAGAGGACCAGGGCCTCTATAAATAGGACCAGCCACCCACATCAAAAGGAAGAAGACGACCCAAACACAAGGAGAGAGAGAGAGAAGGGCGACTGAGCTCCTCCCAGCAGTCCATCGCCCCAGCCAAGAACAGACCCTCGCGAGGCTGTTCTCCCTTGTATTGTTCATCATCATCAACCCAAGGGGCAATCCACCACACCACACAGTAGAGTAGGGTATTACACCACCACGGTGGCCCGAACCAGTATAAACCCTGTGTCTCTTGTGTTGTTCTTTCCTTAGTTTAGATCCTAGCAAGGCGGAGGGGTGCACGTAGGTAGGAGACGAAAGCTCCGCGCGCACCCCAGTGTTCGAACCTCAAGGGTCTGCCAGAACCCGAAATCTGACAATCGGATAGGAGGACCAAGGGTTGAACTTTGGGGCGACTGGCTCCAATGCATATACGTCCCTTAGCACACGCTTCCGCTCCCTCTTGGGATGTGGGTTGCGTATATCATGTTCACCGCCCGCACTTGCGGGGGAAACCTCTTTTGTCCTCCAGTGTGCGGCTGCCGGGGCTCCTCCTCATCATCGCTATGCAGCCCCTTGTCCTTGATTTCGAAAATTAACTTCCCGGCCCGCTTGAACACCCAACAATCCCTGTTGGTGTGATTGGCTAGCTTGTCTGGGGTGCCGAGTATTTGACACGAGCGATGGAGTATACGGTCCAAGCTGGATGGACCCGGCGTACTTTGTTTGAATGGCTTTTTCTGCTGATCGGGTTTAGAGCCTTTGAATCCGGCATTGACTGCCATATCCTCATTATTTTTGCTGTCAATTCGGCGCTTATGCTTGTTGCGACGTGACCTGCTATTGCCGTCCTTGGTATCTGAGGTACCATGGTTCTTTGATATGTTATTACTGTGAGCCAGCCAGCTGTCTTCTCCCGCACAAAAGCGGGACATGAGCGTCGTGAGAGCTTGTCACACCCTGATTTTCATGCCACAACACTTAAACTAATAAATCATGATAAAGTGTGGTTTGACAAAAACTTTTGCATTATTTGGATTTTATTTTTTTGAGTTGGTTTTCTCTTTGTGTTTTTCAAGTGCTCTTTAAAGTCAACACAACTCCACCTTCTATACCTCATCTCCTTGCCCCAAGCTTCTGCCCAATGATCATGCCATGTGTATAGAGCAATATAGTATTTTCTTACAAAAATAATTTGGCCAAATAGTATTTTCAAAAATTAGTTTTCCAAAAACCCCTGAATTGAGGTTTGCACTGCAAGTACTTGATTTAGGGTGTGAAAAATCTTTCAAAAGGTATATTTGAATCCTATTAGATATAGGACTCCCATAAACCACAAAAATATAATTTTAAAAGTTAATTTCCTATTTTATTCAAAAGCTTTTTCTTAAGGCCAGAAATGGTCTTTAATAGGGAAAAATTATTTTATTTATTTCAAAAATATTTGAAAAAAATCAGGGAAACTCAGTGGACATATATTGTCCATATATAAGAGATTCAACACATGGTCATGTTCAAATTATTGGTCAAACCCCTCAAAAACCCTTTCTGGATATTTCAAGCTTTTGAAATATTTACAAAGGAAATATTCCCCAACAATTCCAAGAACATTCTAGCATGTCACATATGACATGTTTGATGATCTTGCCAAGTCTCATGTCATGGAGAACAGTATAACCCCATGAAACCCTTTCAAAACCACTTCTATCCTTTTTCAAGTTTGAACAACTTTGCACTATCAAACATGTCCAAATGCTCTCAAACTTGGTGCACATGCTCGAATGGTGTAATAATGCATCTAGACCAAATGGCACAAGTTGGACAGAATGTTATATGGATCAAAGTGCCCCAAAACCCTCTCTGACCAGAACCAAATTTGAACAACTCTACATTTCCATGTCTGTCCTTTTGATCGGAATTTTTGTGGACATGTTCAAATACTCAAATGATGACACTACACCAAGTAGTGCACCAACAAGAAGAGTTTTTCTTAGCTAGATCTAAGCAAGTCCATTTCTGCTGATTTCTAGGGTTTGCCAAAGTTACATTGGCAACCTTGTTAAAATGGACTCAAACTTGGTGACCAACATAAATCATATATACCATTTGATCCTGTCAAATATCATGTCAAATGGAAATCTTTTGATTGCCCAAAATACCATCAAACACCTTCTAACATTTTTACAAAAACCACTATTTGACCCCTTCCACTATTCTTCATGAGCTCAACTTTTTACCAGAGCTTAATCTAGTCACCTTCTACCTCCAGTAATTCCCCCCTTTCAACAACTCAATTATTTGGGGGTGAAACCCTCACTTTCTCTCTCTGGATAGCCTCTTTCACACTCTCCCTCAACCTCTCTCCTCTCCTAGTAGCTCTCCAAGGCATCCAAAGCTCATCCCCACTTGTTTACTCCCCCCTAGAGCTGCTGGAAACTATTGGCCACGTCCAAGGTGCCAAAAAATGGCCATGCAGGCCAAAGACGCGCTCTGGAGCGCGCTACAGTGCGCCCTAGCACTATAGCCACTCTCTGCCTGAGCCACCGGACCACCTAGGGCCTCCCCCTCGTGTCCCCCGAGGTCGCCTCGGCGTCCAGTACACGGCACACTGCCGGCCCCCTCCAGAACCTCTCTCCTCTCCCCTCTGTAAGCTCGCCCGAGTGCGTCCGTGGACGCTGCCCACGGTGCACCGCGGCCACGCCCATTTAAACCACCCCGACTCTCTCTATCGAGTCGATCCAAACCTCCTCTCTCCCGTGAACCTCTCTTACACCCCCTCTCTCCTCCTCGTGCCCTCTTTCCCTCTCCATGGCCATCGTGGTCGCCGTCGGCCTCCACCCGGCTCCGGCAAACCAGGGCCTCCCCTTCCATCCTTTGGCCACCAGGAGGACTGCAGCAGACCGTCGAAGCTCTCCCGCTCATTTTCTCCTGCTCTGGTGCCCCGTGCCACCGCAACCATCTTCTCCTGAAGCCTCGTCCGCCGGTGTTAGGGTCACCGTCGCCCTAGACCTCCCCAGCCTGCGTGGCACCCATGGATGGGCGTGGCCCTGCCTCCCGATTCCGCCGGTATGCCGGACGCCGTCGGGGATGGCCGAAACCGCCGGGGAACACGCCGGGCCCAGCTCGGTCGACCTCCTCTTCTTCTGGGGCGAGGAAGGAGACAACCTGCGGGCGGGGCCCACTCGTCAGTGGCCCAGCCTCCGGGCCACACTGGCAAGTGGAGACGGTTTCACATTCACCCGCCTTCCCCGCACGAAGGCGTAGTTCTATCAAGCCGCCTTCGATGTGGCCCCTCCGCGCGTGCGGCCGAGCCGCTGGGCCGGCCCAGTGACGCCCTGCCGCTAAACTTCGCACATTGTGAGCTGCCGCCGCCCGGATCCGGCCCATTTCGGTAAACCATTTGTCTTTTCTTTTTTAGGGAACTTCAAAAATTCAGAGACAATTCAAATTAACTCCAAATTTGATTTCCTAAAATCATGCTCTATCACATGGCGATACTTCCACATTTTTCGAGAAATATTTCCTTCACAATTATTTATCAAATCCTAATTTTCCATTTCTGTGATGAACTTTAGAAAATCACAGAGAGCCCATTCTTGATCAAAATGCAATTATTAAATTCCTAGATAGTTATATTCTCATAACTTAGTTTTTGAACATTTTTTCCAATGCTTTATGTACCACATCAAATATTGGTACAATTATCCATATATAACCAACTTTGCAAATCCCTAGGAAATTCCTTTGAACTCCAAATCCAGTGAACCCAACTCCTAGATGCTCCTAAAAGTATTCCTTGTTAAATGGGTGCCTTTGCTCATTTTTCAAAATAATTCTTCTTTACACTTCTTGCAATTCCATAAACCCCTTGATTCCATCATATCAAAATGTTTAGAAATATCCATTGATCTAATTCCAATGAAATCACTTTGGTCATTCCTCACATGACCAGAGGTATCCTAGAAAAGTCAAATTAATATTTTTAGAGCACTTTTATTTTCTGCCTTGTTGTGTTGCTTATTATGGTTGCTTTCGATGATAGTTGACGAAGTAGACGAAATGCTCGGAGTTGGACCAGAGATATTTGAAGACCTCGAAGACTTTGTTAAAACAGGCAAGGAGCCCTTTGACCATGTCTATGAAACCCTTTTTATGCATGTCATATAGCACTTTATTAGTGTTGCATCGGAATCATGATGAGATGGTAACCACTTTGATGGGTTGCCTCTATTACTTCCTCGTTGATACTTGCATTGTGCATGACCCTACCTCCTTATGAGGGTTATGCCGGTGGGAGTAGATAGGATGCTAAAGTAGTGCTATGCAAAAAGGGACGGGAATATGCATGGTGATGGAGACAAAGTATTTTCAAAAGACTTTTCGAAAACCCCCATCGGGTGCCACTTATGCCCGGGGGAGATGATGAGTTGGGTAACCACTTGATGACGAAGTGGTGTACCGAGGCAAGTGTGTGTGTTGTTTTTCAAAACGGACTGGTTTAAGTTGCGACCGTTATTCCAACCATACATGCGCAACCACTCTACCCTTGTATGGGAAAGGGCATTATTGATCACCTAGGCCGATACTAGCTTGGAGCCCGCATTAGTAGTGACAGGAGAGTTGTTGGTGCGCTCTCTCGGGACGGGGTCATGCCAGGTAGGGCGGCCATGACTATTTTCACAGGGCACCGGATACACCGTTGTGTCCCCTCTCGGATGTTACGATCTCGAGTGAGTCTCGTATGATGTACATCGTGAGGATACGGAACAATGAGTGGACTCCATGTTAGTGTCGTCTAAGGAAAGATAGTGATCGGCTGCTTACCCCGGGTACTTGAGGTACCCCGGGTCGTGGATGACACGGAAGTTCCCCGGATCTTGTGGCTAAAGTGTGCAACCTCTGCAGAGTGTAAAACTATTCGAATAGCCGTGTCCACGGTCAAGGACAATTGGGTAACCACTCTTGGGCTACGTCCACATGTTTACAAACCAGTGTGTGTGTTTGGATAAGTGGGAAGATCTACCTGGGTCAAGTCAAAGGACTTGACATGATTGAGTTGGGTTGATGCCCACTCTATTTATGTTGATATCTATAACGTATCCTCATGGTTACTTGAATTCTCCTGATGCATGTCTTACAAGTTGTTGAACATGTCATTGCACTCAAAACTAGCTTTCTGCAAAAATCTCCCTATATCATGCACTGTTGTATCTTGAACCAAAACATGGGTTGCTTGCGAGTACATTCAAAGTACTTGTTGGCTTGCCACTGGTTATTTTATTGGGCACGCATGAAAGAACATGATATAATGAAGAGTACCTTGGTGACAAACATGCGAGCTAGGACGCTTCCCAGTCAGAATGCGTGTAGGGTTAAGGCAGATGGCATGGGTCCAAGTTGTTATTGAGGATTTCCGCTGCGATGATACACTCAAGACTTGACCATAATGGTCCTACTTGTGTAAAACGGTATGAATGGATGTAAGACTCTTGTTATTCAGCTTCTGTGTGTTCAGTGAGCATTGATCTCTAGGATCACTGTACACGTGCACTCGGTGATCTCGACTTATGAGTCGTGGTCCCCACAGAGCTGGTATCAGAACCATCGTGACTGTAGGAAGCCTTAGTTAGCATGGTCGTTAGTTAGGGTAAAAACTATTTCCAAAACTACTATTAGTTTTCAAAACTATCTATACTTCTCTTCCCCTCTCAGTTTTTCGAAAACTAAGGTATACTTTCCTTATTGATCTCTTCCCCTTCAAAACCTTTGGTTGCTAGAACCCTTATGCCCTGACCACTGGATTCCTTGTAATCCCCGTGGATAATCTAGAAGGAAGATGCCTTGCCAGACATTCACCCACATCTCCTGAACATAAGATTGGCGACATCACAACAAGACGATACCAACAAAAGATACATCCTCGAGGGATGAGGACGTGAAGACCCAGGAGATGGTGACACCCTTGACACTGCCCTAAGATGATGCAACCTTAGCCTACGACGATCAGGGCATAGGATACGCAAGATCATGATATACATCGCTAATAGGGTAACCCTGTCACTACCGTTGTTGTATCGGCGACCACCGGTGGATGAGAACCTAGCCATTTGGTCCGCCTCACTATAGTGAGCAGGAAAACGGTTCTCTTCATCCCCCGCTCTTGGTGTCGATGTTTTCATCAACGTAACCGACATGTTGGACCTCTACTATGCCTTGTTAATATCATTGCATAAGGGATTACCTACCTGGTACCGTCGACGCCTTAGAAGGCAAAAGGGGTCGTCATGATTATGAAGACAACAGAAGACCGAGTCAATGCCTGCTACGAGGAGCCACCTTCACCGCATCACTTCAACAGGCGAGAAGTTGTTGAAGAATCTTCAAGCTCAACCCGGATTGTTACATCGAATAACTACAAGAGACATAGCAACACCTGAGGAAAACCCAAAAGACTGCATGAGGCACGAAGTAAAGCACGACTACTTAGTCCGAGAACCCCTAGGGTAGGATAAGTCCTGTACCCCCTATGCGCAGTCGAGTCTGTATGATTGTTTGAATAGAACCATGACTGTGTGTTGCTTGTTTTTATTTGTTTGTGTTTTGATATAAGTCGCACTTTTGCCCTAGGCAACAAGTACGCGACTATATCACCTTCCTTGTTTTCCTTTATTTGGCCCTTTTTGGCGCCCTTTTGTTTGCACCTGCACTATAGAACCCCCTTTAGGCATTCCCCTCCTCTACGCTACTTTCCCCTCTCATCTCTCTCCTCAACTGAAGACAAACAAGACAAGATGCTTCAAGGGTTCTACTTCGGTGACCAACTAGCACTGAAGAACTTTTCTACATCCTCCTCGACCAAGTGAAACCCCGTAGAGTTATGTTTAACCCTCCAGACTAGAAACCCATTCCTAGACCCTTCGAGACTTCACGAGATACCCCAGCTCGAATCCTTAACCATGTGCTTAACCCACAAAATTGCAAGAGAACCAGTTAAGCCTCTGTAAACCTTGCACATCACTGGCATCATTATGGAACTAGTGGACATAGTGAACGAGCACATTATCATCCTAATATAGCACAAGAACTGACGATGCCATAAGGAAGACCAATTTGAGGATATAGGAATATGGGACAAATGACTTCATGAGTTTGTATGAGTGACCCTGAGGAATTATCTGAGACTTTGGAAAATCATGAGGCTTTCATGTTGGTAGATGAACTTGGTGGGATCATGTTGATGGAGCGGCATAACTTCCATTACCCTTGAGTAATTTGGATTTTAGTAGGACAATTATGATCGCAAAGCTGGAATTCTTGGAAGTATATGGATTTAACTTAGCCATGGGAACACGTAAATGACTTGGGGGAACATGTAGGAATTCTCATTGGGCAAGAGATTTGGATTTAAGTAGGTGATTCTAGTTAAATATGGATGCTGAGTATGTCTACATGGTTCGGAGTAAATTGGATTTAGACTGATGATCTCGATCATGGTACCATGTTTCTCGATGGGCGATAAACTAGGAGATTGGATTAATTGTCGAAGTTGATATAAGCTTGACCTTGGAGTTTACTTGACCATGATAATGGAAATTGGTGGATTGACTATAGTAAGGATAGCCTTTCAAGTATTTGGGGATTATAGGACTTTAGGAGATGATGTGGAACACCATAGACACTGGATTTGTAGAATTAAAGGATTATATAGTGATTAGTGGTAGTTAACGGGTTGTTGGAGTTGATTCATAGGAAGGAAACAAGATTTTGGAGTGGCTTACGACGTGTTTCCTTGGGATAGAGATGCTTTATCCTAGACCTTGGAAGAATAGGCTGAGCACTTGGATTGTCACGTTCAAGCTTGGCAGCTTGTATGTTCTACCCATGGATTTTTAGGGGTAGACATACACATGAGGTTGGGGATTGTAGACATATATGGTTTTATTAGACCTCCTCTCGAGAGTCACAAGAATATGGATCACAGGAGTGATGATTGGATTTGGCCTATACGAGATGATGTTTTCGGTGGTATAAGGTTATTTGTTTGAAGGACTAGATAGACTATTGGCATCTCGAAAACCGTGCTTAAAAATAAGATGATAAATGTTCACTCGCACACTAGAATCCTTGAAAACCTTAAGCCCTACCAAGCCACAATCTGTTTGGATCATGACCTTGGGGTCTTGACTCTAGATCGGGAACACCTTGGCCCACACCCAACCGTGACCACCACCAATACCCCCATCCTACTTTATGTACCTCATGAACAAAGTCTTCATGGAGTACTTGCACAAGTTGGGTGTCATCTTTATTTTGGTAACATACTTGTCTACCCGAAGACGGAAGAAGAATCATTCAACTGGTCAAGGAACATCTGAAGATTGCCAAGTCAAGAAGGAAGGACTATATCAACCACTGTTGTCAAGAAGTATACTTCCACATCGAAGACCGTGTGTATCTACAAGCCACCCCTCTCAAAGGAACCGAGCATTTCCATGTCAAAGGGAGGATCACACCAAGATTTAACAACCCCAGCCGAGATTGCTACGAGATGAAAGAGAAGACAGTTGCCAGCTGGAGTTACCACCTGAGTTACCCATTGTGCACACCATTTTTCCACACAACACCACTCCAAAAGTGTTTCCAACTTCCTAACTAGTCTGGTCTCTACAAGGACATCGATCACCGAGCCAGCGACCTCCAGCACAATATGACCTACGTGAGAGACCCCAATTGCAATCTGGATCAAGCAGGACATCATACACGAAGCCACACCATCAAATACTTCAAGGTTCAATGAAGAACCACTCGGAAGCACAAGCAGTATGAGGACATGAAGACTTCCCGAGGTCCAGTCTTTGTATTCCTTTCCACGCCTAGTTTAGGAATCTCGGGGATGAGATTCTTGTAAGGGGGGTAGGTCTATCACACCCTGATTTTCATGCCACAACAATTAAACTAATAAATCATGATAAAGTGTGGTTTGACAAAAACTTTTGCATTATTTGGCTTTTATTTTTTTGAGTTGGTTTTCTCTTTGTGTTTTTCAAGTGCTCTTTAAAGTCAACACAACTCCACCTTTTATACCTCATCTCCTTGCCCCCAAGCTTCTGCCCAATGATCATGCCATGTGTATAGAGCAATATAGTATTTTCTTACAAAAATAATTTGGCCAAATAGTATTTTCAAAAATTAGTTTTCAAAAAACCCCTGAATTGAGGTTTGCATTGCAAGTACTTGATTTAGGGTGTGAAAAATCTTTCAAAAGGCATATTTGAATCCTATTAGATATAGGACTCCCATAAACCACAAAAATATAATTTTAAAAGTTATTTTCCTATTTTATTTAAAAGCTTTTTCTTAAGGCCAGAAATGGTCTTTAACAGGGAAAAATTATTTTATTTGTTTCAAAAATATTTGAAAAAAAATCAGGGAAACTCAGTGGACATATATTGTCCATATATAAGAGTTTCAACACATGGTCATGTTCAAATTATTGGTCAAACCCCTCAAAAGCCCTTTCTGGATATTTCAAGCTTTTGAAATATTTACAAAGGAAATATTCCCCAATAATTCCAAGAACATTATAACATGTCACATATGATATGTTTGATGATCTTGCCAAGTCTCATGTCATGGAGAACAGTATAACCCCATGAAACCCTTTCAAAACCACTTCTGTCCTTTTTCAAGTTTGAACAACTTTGCACTATCAAACATGTCCAAATGCTCTCAAACTTGGTGCACATGCTCAAATGGTGTAATAATGCATCTAGACCAAATGGCACAAGTTGGACAGAATGTTATATTGATCAAAGTGCCCCAAAACCCTCTCTGACCAGAACCAAATTTGAACAACTCTACATTGCCATGTCTGTCCTTTTGATCTGAATTTTTGTGGACATGTTCAAATACTCAAATGATGACACTACACCAAGTGGTGCACCAACAAGAAGAGTTTTTCTTAGCTAGATCTAATCAAGTCCATTTCTGCTGATTTCTAGGGTTTGCCAAAGTTACATTGGCAACCTTGTTAAAATGGACTCAAACTTGGTGACCAACATAAATCATATATACCATTTGATCCTGTCAAATATCATGTCAAATGGAAATCTTTTGATTGCCCAAAATACCATCAAACACCTTCCGACATTTTACAAAAACCACTGTTTTGACCCCTTCCACTATTCTTCATGAGCTCAACTTTTTACCAGAGCTTAATCTAGTCACCTTCTACCTCCAGTAATTCCCCCCTTTCAACAACCCAATTATTTGGGGGTGAAACCCTCACTTTCTCTCTCTTGACAGCCTCTTTCACTCTCTCCCTCAACCTCTCTCCTCTCCTAGTAGCTCTCCAAGGCATCCAAAGCTCCTCCCCACTTGTTTACTCCCCCCTAGAGCTACTGGACACTATTGGCCACGCCCAAGGCGCCAAAAAATGGCCATGCCGGCCAAAGACGCGCTCTGGAGCGCGCTACAGTGCGCCCTAGCACTATAGCCGCTCTCTGCCCGAGCCACCAGACCACCTAGGGCCTCCCCCTCGTGTCCCCCGAGGTCGCCTCGGCGTCCCGTACACGGCACGCTGCCGGCCCCCTCCAGAACCTCTCTCCTCTCCCGTCTGTAAGCTTGCCCGAGCGCGTCCGTGGACGCCGCCCACAGTGCACCGCGGCCACGCCCATTTAAACCACCCCAACTCTCTCTATCGAGTCGATCCAAACCTCCTCTCTCCCGTGAACCTCTCTGACACCCCCTCTCTCCTCCTCGTGCCCTCTTTCCCTCTCCATGGCCGCCGTGGTCGCTGTCGGCCTCCACCCGGCTCCGGCAAACCAGGGCCTCCCCTTCCATCCTTTGGCCACCAGGAGGACCGCAGTAGACCGTCGGAGCTCTCCCGCTCATTTTCTCCTGCTCTGGTACCCCGTGCCACCGCAACCATCTTCTCCTGAAGCCTCGTCCGCCGGTGTTAGGGTCGCCATCGCCCTAGACCTCCCCAGCATGCGTGGCGCCCATGGATGGGCGCGGCCCTGCCTCCCAATTCCGCCGGTACGCCGGACACCGTCGGGGACGGCCGGAACCGCCGGGGAACACGCCGGCGCCCCGCTCGGTCGACCTCCTCTGCTTCTGGCGCAAGGAAGGAGACAACCTGCGGGCGGGGCCCACTCGTCAGTGTCCCAGCCTCCGGGCCATGCTGGCAAGTGGAGACGGTGTCACGTTCACCCGCCTTCCCCGCATGAAGGCGTAGTTCTATCAAGCCGCCTCCGACGTGGCCCCTGCGCACGTGCGGCCGAGCCGCTGGGCCGGCCCAGTCATGCCCTACCGCTAAACTTGGCACAGTGTGTGCTGCCGCCGCCTGGATCCGGCCCATTTAGGTAAACCATTTGTCTTTTCTTTTTCAGGGAATTTCAAAAATTCAGAGACAATTCAAATTAACTCCAAATTTGATTTCCTAAAATCATGCTCTATCACATGGTTATACTTTCACATTTTTCCAGAAATATTTCCTTCACAATTATTTATCAAATCCTAATTTTCCATTTCTGTGATGAACTTTAGAAAATCACAGAGAGCCCATTCTTGATCAAAATGCAATTATTAAATTCCTAGATAGTTATATTCTCATAACTTAGTTTTTGAACATTTTTTCCAATGCTTTATGTACCACATGAAATATTGGTCCAATTATCCATATATAACCAACTTTGCAAATCCCTAGGAAATTCCTTTGAACTCCAAATCTAGTGAAACCAACTCCTAGATGCTCCTAAGAGTATTCCTTGTTAAATGGGTGCCTTTGCTCATTTTTCAAAATAATTCTTCTTTACACTTCTTGCAATTCCATAAACCCCTTGATTCCATCATATCAAAATGTTTAGAAATATCCATTGATCTAATTCCAATGAAATCACTTTGGTCATTCCTCACATGACCAGAGGTATCCTAGAAAAGTCAAATTAATATTTTTAGAGCACTTTTATTTTCTGCCTTGTTGTGTTGCTTATTATGGTTGCTTTCGACGATAGTTGACGAAGTAGACGAAATGCTCGGAGTTGGACCAGAGATATTTGAAGACCTCGAAGACTTTGTTAAAACAGGCAAGCAGCCCTTTGACCATGTCTATGAAACCCTTTTTATGCATGTCATATAGCACTTTATTAGTGTTGCATCGGAATCATGATGAGATGGTAACCACTTTGATGGGTTGCCTCTATTACTTCCTCGTTGATACTTGCATTGTGCATGACCCTACCTCCTTATGAGGGTTATGCCGGTGGGAGTAGATAGGATGCTAAAGTAGTGCTATGCAAAAAGGGACGGGAATATGCATGGTGATGGAGACAAAGTATTTTCAAAAGAATTTTCGAAAACCCCCATCGGGTGCCACTTATGCCCGGGGGAGATGATGAGTTGGGTAACCACTTGATGACGAAGTGGTGTACCGAGGCAAGTGTGTGTGTTGTTTTTCAAAACGGACTGGTTTAAGTTGCGACCGTTATTCCAACCATACATGCGCAACCACTCTACCCTTGTATGGGAAAGGGCATTATTGATCACCTAGGCCAATACTAGCTTGGAGCCCGCATTAGTAGTGATAGGAGAGTTGTTGGTGCGCTCTCTCGGGACGGGGTCGTGCCAGGTAGGGTGGCCATGACTGTTTTCACAGGGCACCGGATACACCGTTGTGTCCCCTCTCGGATGTTACGATCTCGAGTGAGTCTCGTATGATGTACATCGTGAGGATACGGAACAACGAGTGGACTCCATGTTAGTGTCGTCTAAGGAAAGATAGTGATCGGCTGCTTACCCTGGGTACTTGAGGTACCCCGGGTCGTGGATGACACGGAAGTTCCCCGGATCTTGTGGCTAAAGTGTGCAACCTCTGCAGAGTGTAAAACTATTCGAATAGCCGTGTCCACGGTCAAGGACAATTGGGTAACCACTCTTGGGCTACGTCCACATGTTTACAAACCAATGTGTGTGTTTGGATAAGTGGGAAGATCTACCTGGGTCAAGTCAAAGGACTTGACATGATTGAGTTGGGTTGATGCCCACTCTATTTATGTTGATATCTATAACCTATCCTCATGGTTACTTGAATTCTCCTAATGCCTTTCTTACAAGTTGTTGAACATGTCATTGCACTCAAAACTAGCTTTCTGCAAAAATCTCCCTATATCATGCACTGTTGTATCTTGAACCAAAACATGGGTTGCTTGCGAGTACATTCGAAGTACTCGTTGGCTTGCCACTGGTTATTTTATTGGCCATGCATGAAAGAACATGATATAATGAAGAGTACCTTGGTGACGAAGATGCGAGCTAGGACGCTTCCCAGTCAGAATGCGTGTAGGGTTAAGGCAGATGGCATGGGTCCAAGTTGTTATTGAGGATTTCCGCTGCGATGATACACTCAAGACTTGACCATAATGGTCCTACTTGTGTAAAATGGTATGAATGGATATAAGACTCTTGTTATTCAGCTTCTGTGTGTTCAGTGAGCATTGATCTCTGGGATCACTGTACACGTGCATTCGGTGATCTCGACTTATGAGTCAGGGTCCCCACAAAGCTGCCATAGATTTCGGCTTTTCCTGACCAAGGTGCCGGGCTAGCCACTCGTCTCGGATATTGTGCTTGAAAGCCGCTAAGGCCTCCGCATCCGGACAGTCGACGATTTGATTTTTCTTTGTAAGGAGCCAAGTCCAGAATTGCCTGGCCGCCTCTTCTGGCTGCTGAATTATGTGGCTTAAATCATCGGCGTCTGGTGGTCGCACATAAGTGCCCTGAAAGTTGTCGAGGAATGCGGCTTCCAGATCTTCCCAACAGCTAATGGAGTCCGCTGGCAAGCTGTTAAGCCAATGTCGTGCTGGTCCTTTGAGCTTTAATGGGAGGTATTTGATGGCGTGTAAGTCATCGCCGTGGGCCATGTGGATGTGGAGGAGGAAGTCCTCAATCCATACTGCGGGATCTATTGTGTCGTCGTATGATTCACTATTTACAGGTTTGAAACCTTCTGGGAATTGATGTTCCATTACTTCATCTGTGAAGCATAAGGGGTGTGCCGCGCCTCTGTATTGGGCTATATCTCGACGCAGCTCGAATTGGTCTTGCCCGATGTGTTCGGCCCGGCCGGATTTGCTTATACTGTATCCGGCATGACGTTTGTCATCTCGCAGAGTGGTGCGCCCTCGTGAGCCGTAGATCGATCTTGAATGCTTTGCCTTGTCTTCCAATATGACTCGCAGGTCTGGCGTATCTCCCCATGCCTTTTTATTCAAATGGCGTTGGGGTGGATACTGAGCTTTTGGCTGGAATGCCTCTCTATCGCGGCCATGAGGTGGCCGATCAGCTGTATCATATGCTTCTTCCTCCAGTCGGGGTAGCAACCTGCGCGTTGGGTAACTCTTGGAGGGGCGCTCGAGTTTATATTCCTCAGCCGCGAGGACTTCAGTCCATTTGTCAGCTAGCAGATCTTGATCAGCTTGAAGCTGCTGCTTCTTTTTCTTCAGGCTATTTGCCGTGGCCATGAGCCGGCGCTTGAAGCGTTCTTGTTCGATGGGATCCTCTGGGACGGCGAATTCATCGTCGCCGAGGCTTGCCTCGTCTTCGGAGGGGGGGATGTAATTGTCATCCTCCGCCTCTCCGCCTGCCGCTCTCTCAGGAGAGCTGGCTCCTTCATCCTCCTGCTCTAAATCTTGCTGGAGGGGTTTGTTGTTTTCTTCGGCACTATCCGGAGTGTTATTATCTCCTGTGCCGGTATCACCACTTTTGCTTTGGCGGGACTTAGAGCGGCGCCGCTGACGTCGGCATTTGGGTTGCTTCTTAGAGGGGTCATCCTCCGCTATCACGTCGTCATTGCCTTCTTTGGGTGTATCCACCATGTATATGTCGTATGACGAGGTGGCTTTCCAGTGCCCTATAAGTGATGGTTCATGTTCGTCTCCAACATCGAAGTCGAAGTCGAGCATGTCGGTTAAATCATCGACAGTGGCTACGAAGTGGGTGCTGGGTGGGCGTCGAATTTCTTTGTCGTCCGCATCCCAATCCTATTGGCCCAAATCCGGCCAGGGCCCTCCTGACAAAGAGAGAGACCTCAGTGAATTCAGAATGTCGCCGAAGGGCGAGTGCTAAAAGATATCTGCGGCGGTGAATTCCATGATCGGCTCCCGATCGGATTCGATTGGCAGGGGCGCAGATGGTTCGGAGTCCGGAAAAGAGTCCGGCACCTTGGAGTCACGGGCTACGCAGAGGTTTAGGCTGGTGTTCGGCTCGATCGCCATTGAGAATGCATCCCCTGAGGCGGTGTCTAACCACCCGTCCTCAACTGGCGCAGTTGGCTCCGAGATGAGGGTCAGAGCTGATGCAGGCGCAACCTCTAGGGTACTGTTCGGCGGCAGAGCTAGGTCATACCCATCGTGACAGTGCGGCGCGCCCGGCTGCGGCTCCAAACCATCGAAGATCAAGTCTCCACGGATGTCGGCCGTGTAGTTCAAACTTCCAAATCTGACCTAATGGCCAGGGGCGTAGCTTTCAATCTGCTCCAGATGGCCAAGCAAATTAGCCCGCAGTGCAAAGCCACAGAATACAAAGATCTGTCTGGGGAGAAAAGTCTCACCCTGGACCACATCGCTATCGATGATAATAGGAGCCATCAAGCCTAACGGCGACGACACAGAGGAACTCTCAATGAAAGCACCAATGTCGGTGTCAAAACCGGCGGATCTCGGGTAGGGGGTCCCGAACTGTGCGTCTAGGCCGGATGGTAACAGGAGGCAGGGAACATGATGTTTTACCCAGGTTCGGGCCCTCTTGATGGAGGTAAAACCCTATGTCCTGCTTGATTAATATTGATGATATGGGTAGTACAAGAGTAGATCTACCATGAGATCAGAGAGGCTAAACCCTAGAAGCTAGCCTATGGTATGATTGTATGTTATGATTGTTGTCCTATGGACTAAAACCCTTCAGTTTATATAGACACCAGAGAGGGTTAGGGTTACACAAGGTCAGTTACAAAGGAGGAGATATCCATATCCGTATTGCCTAGCTTGCCTTCCACGCCAAGTAGAGTCCCACCCGGACACGAGACGAAGTCTTCAATCTTGTATCTTCATAGTCTAACAGTCCGGCCAATGGAGATAGTCCGGCTGTCCGGAGACTCCCTAATCCAGGACTCCCTCACCCACCAAAGCAAAAGTGGTGATACCGGCGCAGGAGATAATAACACTCCGGATAGTGCCGAAGACAACAACAATCCCCTCCAGCAAGATTTAGAGCAGGAGAATGGAGGAGCAAGCCCTCCTGAGAGAGCGGCAGATGGAGAGGCGGAGGATGGCAATTACATGCCTCCCTCCGAAGACGAGGCAAGCCTCAGCGACGAGGAATTTGCCGTGCCAGAGGATCCCGTTGAACAAGAGCGCTTCAAGCGCCGGCTTATAGCCACGGCAAATAGCCTTAAGAAAAAGCAACAGCAGCTTCAAGCTGATCAAGATCTACTAGCTGACAGATGGACTAAAGTCCTCGCGACCGAGGAATATAAACTCGAGCGCCCCTCCAAGAGTTACCCAAAATGCAGGTTGCTACCTCGACTGGAGGAAGAAGCGATGACGCGGCTGATCGGCCACCCCGTGGCCGCGATAGAGAGGCATTCCAGCCAAAAACTCAGCCTGCACCTCGATGCCATTCAAATAAAAAGGCATGCGGAAATACGCCAGACCTGCGAGACGTATTGGAGGACAAAGCAAAACATGCAAGATCGATCTACAGATCACGAGGGCGTGCCACTATGCGAGACGATAAACGTCATGACGGATACAGTAAAAGTAAATCCGGCCGGGCCGAACACAGCGGGCAAGACCCATCCGAGCTGCGTCACGATATAGCCCAATACAGAGGCGCCGCACACCCCCTATGCTTCACAGACGAAGTAATGGATCATCAAATCCCAGAGGGTTTCAAACCCGTAAATATTCAATCATACGACGGCACAACAGATCCTGCGGTATGGATCGAGGATTTCCTCCTCCACATCCACATGGCCCGCGGTGATGACTTACACGCCATCAAATACCTCCCACTAAAACTCAAACGACCAGCGCGGCATAGGCTTAACAGCTTGCCAGTAGAGTCCATTAGCTTTGGGAAGATCTGGAGGCCGCATTCCTCGACAACTTTCAGGGCACTTATGTGCGACCACCAGATGCCGATGACTTAAGCCACATAATTCAGCAGCCAGAAGAATCGTCTAGGCAATTCTGGACTCGGTTCCTAACAAAGAAAAATCAAATCGTCGACTGTCCGGATGCAGAGGCCCTAGCAGCTTTCAAACACAACATCCGTGACGAGTGGCTTGCCCGGCACCTTGGTCAGGAAAAGCCGAAATCTACGGCAGCCCTCACGACACTCATGACCCGCTTTTGTGTGGGAGAAGACAACTGGCTGGCTCGCAGTAATAACACATCAAAGAACCATGGTACTTCGGATACCAAGGACGGCAATAGCAGGTCACGTCGCAACAAACATAAGCGCTGCATTAACATCGGCAATACTGAGGATACGGCAGTCAATGCCGGATTCAATGGCTCTAAACCCGGTCAGCGGAAAAAGCCATTTAAAAGAAACACTCCGGGCCCGTCCAGTTTGGACCGCATACTCGATCGCTCGTGTCAAATACACGACACCCCCGACAAGCCAGCCAACCACAACAATAGGGATTGTTGGGTATTCAGGCAGGCCGGCAAGTTAATTGCCGAAAACAAAGATAAGGGGTCACATAGCGATGACGAGGAGGAGCCCCGGTAGCCGAACACCGGAGGACAAAAGAGGTTCCCCCCACAAGTGCAGACGGTGAACATGATATACGCAACCCACATTCCCAAGAGGGAGCGGAAGCGTGCGCTCAGGGACGTATATGCGTTGGAGCCAGTCGCCCCAAAGTTCAACCCATGGTCCTCCGTCCGATCACCTTCGATCGCAGGGACCACCCCACTAGTATCCGTCATGGCGGATTCGCCGCACTGGTCCTAGACCCAATCATCGACGGATTTCACCTCACTCGAGTCCTTATGGATGGCGGCAGCAGCCTGAACCTGCTTTATCAGGACACAGTGCGCAAAATGGGTATAGACCCCTCAAGGATCAAACCCACAAAAACGACCTTTAAAAGGGCGTCATTCCAGGTGTAGAGGCCCATTGCACAGGCTCAATTACACTGGAAGTGGTCTTCGGATCCCCGGATAACTTCCGAAGCGAAGAATTAATCTTCGATATAGTCCCGTTCCGCAGTGGCTATCATGCACTGCTCGGGCGAACCGCATTTGCAGATTCAATGCGGTACCATTATGCATACCTCAAGCTCAAGATGCCAGGACATCGGGGGGGTCATCTCAGTTAATGGAAACACAGAGCGCTCTCTCCGCACGGAGGAGCACACTGCGGCCCTCGCAGCAGAAGCGCAAAGTAGCCTCTCAAGGCAATCCACCAGTTCGGCGTTTCAAGACCCGGACACCTTCAAGCGCGCTCGGAGTAATCGGCAATTAGACCGCCTGGCACGATCTGAGCTCACATAGCAATGCGGCCCCCACCCCAGTCCCAACCAAACGGCGAAATCGATGCCACGCATACATAATTACACATTAAAAATACCATGGGCACAGTCGGGGAGGGGGCACAACTACGGCACGCCCCAATACGCGGCTTAAACCGCACTAGGGGCTTCCCGCTTTGTTATTTTTTCTCTTTCAGGACTTTAATCTCTGGAAACCCTGTCTAGCAGCATGATTGCCCAACACATGATGCAACAACCAAGGAGGCAAAAAGCTACGTCACACCACGGAACTCCCAGGTGGATTACGATAACGAGTGAAATATTTGCTTTAATACTATTCCTCAGCTTGCCCTTGGAAGGGACATAGTCCTACTTTTTGCTTATCGCACTATCTGTATCATTCTGCTTTAACGCACCTTTTTGAATAAACAATGCATAACATTACGACTATTATTGCATTCTTGTTTTATATATATGTGTTCATTAATGACGCCTTGCAACCGTACACTTTGGTACGGCCAATACACCAGGGGCTTAAGTACCCCACAATATGGTGTGAGAAAGTCCGAACACTTTCACAATGCGGCACCCCGAACTTATAGCATTATATGCATTATCTCCGAATCATGTCTTTGGTCAAATGTTGGGTTTGCCCGGCTCCTATGTTTTGGTACCTTAGGTTCCGCTCTATCGGCTAAGGTAGCACTAGGAGAACTACTGCGATTGTGCCCGGTTCTGCTAGGTTAAGCACCTCAGTAGAGAATGCTAAAACTGACTGTCATGATAAGGCGAGAGACTGGTCGCTGTTCAGCGAGGTTTTCGAGTCCCTAAAGACATATGCCGCTTAGAGCGAGGAGCCAGTCATGTCCGGCTTAAAGGCGTGTATCACGCCATGAATTCGGCCTTCCGAACACCATGGGATTCGCCGAAATTTAAAATTATAGAATTCTATGGCTAAGTGAGAGTGATAAAGCATTATTAGTCCGGTTGCCTTGTTCGTTGTGCTCAGCACCAACCTCGAAGGACCCAAAGATGGGAACAAGAGTGCTCAGGTTTATCCCGAACACCCCAGCACTCATGGCATGGGGGTAGAAGCCGAGGACTAGCCATCTCTTAAATTGGATAAACATCCAAACGAAAGGTAATATTTTAAATTCAAACAAGCATTGCATAGCGCATATGAAATAGGTTTTCATCTTACAGGATCACACGAGCAAATTCATTCAAATATTACATCTTTTGTGCACTCGTCCGCTACAAGACGGGCACCCTTCAGGACACCCTCATAATATATTTTGGGGGTGCGATGCTCCTTGCCCTGCGGTGGCCCTTCCTTGATCAGCTTCACGGCATCTAGCTTGGCACATTGCACCTTCACACGAGCGAAAGCCCAGCGTGCACCTTCGATGTAGATGGACTGCTTGACGACTTCCAGCCGTGGGTAGGCATCCACAAGTCGCCTCACCAGGCCGAAGTAGCTTTTCGGAAGGGTGTCGCCAGGCCACAGCCGGACTATAAAGCCCTTCATGGCCTGTTCGGCCGCCTTGTGTAGCTCGACCAGCTGCTTCAGCTGGTCGCTCATAGGCACCGGGTGTTCGGTCCCAGTATACTGAGACCAGAACAGCTTCTCCGTTGAGCTCCCCTCCTCGGCCTGGTAAAACTATGCGGCATCCGACACGCCGTGGGGCAAATCTGCGAATGCTCCTGGAGACCTCCGGATTCGGGTAAGTAACAGGTAATTTACTTTCACATGCTTGCTTTGCATATAGAATGCCTTACCCGCCGCTATTTTCTTCATCGCGTCAATCTCTTGGAGGGCCTTTCGTGCTTCGGCCTTGGCACTCTTTGCGCTCTCGAGGGCCACGGCAAGCTCAGACTCTCGCGTCTTCGAGTCAAGCTGCAACACCTCGTGCTTCTTCACGGGAGCCTGGAGCTCTTGCTGCACCTCGCCCACCCGAGCCTCCTGCCTTTCCCGCTTGGTGCGCTCCTTGGCCGCTTTATGTTCGGCCTCGGACAATGCTTTCTTTAGAGTAGCCACTTCAGTCGTGGCCCCTGGCAAATTCATGATGATCCTGTCACTTTGCAATCGCATTCTTTTTATACACATCAATAGACAGATACTACTTACCTTTGTTCTCCTCGAGCTGCCTCTTGGCAAGGCCTAGCTCGTCCTTGGACCCTTTAAGGTCCTGCTTCAGTGCGGCGACCTCCACGGTCAGTGCGGCAGATGCCTGCAGCGAAGCCTGCATACGCATATTGACATACTTACATTAGACTCCTGCGATATTGTTTGATCCTCTGTTCGGCTTTTCTTTGTGAACACCAAACAGAGCATCGGGGGCAACTGTCTATGCAGTAATATTTTTCCTATATTTTAAACACTTACCTCAAAGCCTGTTAGAAGGCTGGCACAGGCTTCAGTCAATCCGCTCTTGGCGGAGTGAACCTTCTGGACCACCACACTCATTATAGTACGGTGCTCCTCGTCGATGGAAGCGCTGCGAAGTGCTCCCAGCAGATTGTCCGGTGCCTCTGGATGGACAGAGGTCACCGGCACAGGCGTCTCGCCCCTCTTGGAAGGAGGCTGCCTGCCCGAGTCCGGAACCACTGGAGGTTCCGGCGCGGTGTTCGGCGGAGGGCCGAGCTCGGAGCCCTCAGGGGCCTTGTTCCCTCTGCTCCCGGAGTCCGGAAGGTCGCCTTGAGGCACCTCCGGGACTGTCTCCCCTTGACCCAGTGCCTCTTGAGACAACACCTCGGCGTCATCCACAGGGCAAGGGGAGGTGGCGGTCGGAAGTGGATCGCTATCCATATCCGACGAGCCCAGGGAGCCGTCTGACAATACATCGATACGGGCTCGTGGCGGCCTGCATAATCATATTCGGCGTTAGGGGAAGCAGTGCGACAAAGGAATGCTATGAGTTACTCTGGTATCCGAATACTTACGACCTCCCCAGGGGCTTGGCCCTGGGCAACCACTCGTCTTCGCCTTTGGCGGCGGTGGTGGAACTATCCGGAAGGAGAGTCCTTCCCTTCTTGGACCCTTCGATCTCCCCAGTTGGGGCGGCCTTCCTTTTCTTGTCTCCCCCAACTGAAGGGGGTGCATCTTCTTCTTCCTCCTCGTCTTCGGGGGAGGAGTGTGGCGCAGAGTTATCGGACGATGAGTCTGATGACGCCTGGCGTCGGGAACTCTTTCGGGTTCCCTTGGCCTTCTTGGTCTTCTCCGGCACCGTATAAGGAGCCGGAGTCAGCATCTTCGTCAGAAGAGCATCGGCTGGGCCTTCGGGCAAAGGAGCCAGAAAGTCGATCTGTCCGGCCGTCTCCTGCCAGTCCTGTCGAAGGTACGGGAGCTTAGATCCCGCATAGAGTCAAACTATGAAAAACAAGTATCCTGTGAGAAGTAAAACAGCTTACCGCGCTGGCTTGGCGCTTCGCGCAGAATCCGCGATCCTCGATAACGGGAGGGGGAACCTCGGCACCCTTGAATAGCACCTTCCAGGCATCCTCGTGAGTTGTGTCAAAGAGCCTGTTTAGAGTTCGGTGCTGGGCCGGGTCGAACTCTCACAAGTTGAAAGCCCGTTGTTGGCACGGGAGGATCCGGCGGATGAGCATGACCTAGACTACGTTGACGAGTTTGAGCTTCTTGTTCACCATGTTTTGAATACATGTTTGGAATCTAGTCAGCTCTCCCAAACTACCCCAGGACCGGCCCTTCTCTTGCCAGGAGGTGAGCCGCGTGGGGATGCCAAATCGGAACTCGGGGGCCGCCGCCCATTTAGGGTCACGGGGCTCGGTGATGTAGAACCACCCCGATTGCCACCCCTTTATGGTCTCCACGAAGAGCCCTCGAGCCATGTGATGTTGGGCATCTTGCCCACCATGGCGCCTCTGTAGTCCGCCTGGCGGCCGCTCACTACCTTCGTCTTGACATTGAATGTCTTCCGCCATAAGCCGAAGTGGGGCTTGATGCGGAGGAAGGCCTCGCACACGACGATAAACGCCGAGATGTTGAGGATCAAGTTCGGGGCTAGATCATGGAAATCCAGGCCGGAGTAGAACATGAGCCCCCAGACCAATGGGTGGAGAGGGAATCCCAGTCCGCGGAGGAAATGGGTAAGGAAGACTACCCTCTCATGGGGCCTAGGGGTGGGGATGAGCTGCCCCTCATCTGGGAGCCGATGCGCGATGTCGTCGGGCAGGTATCCGGCTCTCCTCAGTTTATTGATGTGTTCCTCTGTGATGGAGGAGACCATCCACCTGCCTCCGCTCCGGACATGGTTGGAGAAGGTCGAGGTGGGAAATGCGGACTTGGGCACTGGAGCTCGAGTGTGCGAAGAGGAAGAAGGCGTGGATGAGAAGGTGAATCCTTATCCCTTTATATGGCGGCCGAAACTATGCGCCCCCACTGCCCTGGTAAAACTCGCTTGTCCCCCAAGCGCCATAATCGATGGCGCGGTTGGGTTACGCATGCCCGTATTGATGAGAATCCCGTAATAAGGGGAACACGATCTCTGCTTTGACAAGACGTGTCAAAAAACTGCCTCGCGTTATGTGCGGGGCTAGTTAAAGGAAACGGTTCGAATAATTACTGGGCCATGGCATAATGCCGTGTTGCCAAAACGTGTCAGCAGATTAGATTTGTGGAAATATTATTCTCTCTATGGTGGTATGTGGAACTTATTTCACAGGGTCGGACACTATCCTCGTATTCAAATTCTTCCTGGTGTATTCGGAGGAGGAACCCGCCTTGCAATGCCGAAGACAATACTGCGCGCCGGACTCATCGTCATTGAAGCCTGGTTCAGGGGATGCTGAGGGAGTCCTGGATTAGGGGGTCTCCAGACAGCCAGACTATATCCTTTGGACGGACTGTTGGACTATGAAGATACAAGATGGAAGACTTCGACTCGTGTCCGGATGGGACTCTACTTGGCGTGGAAGGCAAGCTAGGCAGTACGGATATGTATATCTCCTCCTTTGTAACCAACCTTGTGTAACCCTAGCCCCCTCCGGTGTCTATATAAACCGGAGGGTTTTAGTCCGTAGGACAACATATAATCATACCATAGGCTAGCTTCTAGGGTTTAGCCTCTCTGATCTCGTGGTAGATCTACTCTTGTACTACCCATATCATCAATATCAATCAAGCAGGACGTAAGGTTTTACCTCCATCAAGAGGGCCCGAACCTGGGTAAAACTTCGTGTCCCCTGCCTCCTGTTACTATCCGCCTAGACGCAGAGTTCGCGACCCCCTACCCGAGATTCGCCTGTTTTGACACCGACAGTTATGTTCTGGATGAATAATCTACTAGAGATATTTTAGCTTGCAATGATAGATATGATCTAAAGAGGTTATTAGCTAAATGGAAGTAGCAATCCATTAATGCTAGAATGAAACCTAACCCTGCTTTTGCTACTTCACCTATCTGTGTTACTGATAAGGATTATGAATTCTCTATTGATCCTGATATAATTACTTTGGTTGAATCTGATCCTTTTTATGGCTATGAATCTGAAACTGTTGTGGCACATCTTACTAAATTAAATGATATAGCCACCCTGTTCACTAAAGATGAGAAAAATCGCTACTTTTATATCCTTAAAATATTTCCGTTCTCATTAAAGGGTGATGCTAAGATATGGTTTAATTCTCTTGATCCTGGTTGTGTGCGTAGTCCCCAGGATATGATTTATTACTTCTCTGCTAAATATTTCCCTGCTCATAAGAAACAAGCTGCTTTAAGGGATATATATAATTTTGTGCAAATTGAAGAAGAGAGTCTCCAACAAGCTTGGGGGAGGCTTCTCCAATTACTTAATGCTTTGCCTGATCATCCTCTTAAGTAAAATGAAATACTTGATATCTTTTACAATGGACTAACCGATGCTTCCAGAGATTACCTAGATAGTTGTGCTGGTTTTGTTTTTAGTGAAAGAACACCGGATGAAGCTGAAATTCTATTAAATAATATGTTGACTAATGAAAATAATTGGACACTTCCTAAGCCTATTCCTAAACCAACTCCGAAGAAGAGAGGTGTTCTATTTTTCAGCCCTGAGGATATGCAAGAGGCAAAGAAATCCATGAAAGAAAAGGGTATTAAAGCTGAAGATGTTAAGAATTTACCTCCTATTGAAGAAATACATGGTCTTGATAACCCGACACAGGTAGTAAAGGTAAATTCTCTCTATAGATATGATAAAGCTAAAATCCCATTTACTAAGTTTGCTAGCCCATGCTTAGATGAGTTTGATAAATTTATGGTTAAGCAAGAAGACTTCAATGCTTATTTTGGTAGAGAATTAAAACGTAGTGCTGATATGCTTGAACACTTGGGTGATTATATGGGTAATGTCAAAGGTGAACTTAAACTTATTAGTAAACGTGCTTCCATGGTTACCACTCAAGTAGAACAAGTACTTAAAGCTCAAAATGATTTTCTGAATGAATTGAATAGTAAGAATAATGATTATGTTGTTAGAGTGGCTACTAGAACTGGTAGAATGACTCAGGAACCTTTGTATCCTAAAGGCCACCCTAAGAGAATTGAGCAAGATTCTTAGAGAAATAATATATATGAACCTAGTCCTTATAAAAGGAAGAAAAAGAAAAATGATAGGACTTTGCATGCTTCTAGTGAACCTATTACTGAAACACCTGAGAATCCAAATGATATTTCTATTTCTGATGCTGAAACACAATCTGGTAATGAACCTGAAACTAGTGATAATGTTAATGATAATGTTCATGTTGATGCTCAACCTAGCAATGATAATGATATAGAAATTGAACCTGCTGTTGATCTTGATAACCCACAATCAAAGAATCAGCGTTGTGATAAGAAAGACTTTGTTGCTAGGAAACATGGTAAAGAAAGAGAACCATGGGTTCAGAAACCCATGCCTTTCCCTCCCAAACCATCCAAGAAAAAGGATGATGAGCATTTTGAGCGCTTTGCTGAAATGATTAGACCTATCTTTTTGCGTATGCGATTAACTGATATGCTTAAAATGAATCCTTATGCTAAGTACATGAAAGAAATTGTTACTAATAAAAGAAAGATACCGGAAGCTGAAATTTCCACCATGCTTGCTAATTATACTTTTAAGGGTGGAATACCAAAGAAACTTGGAGATCCACGAGTACCTACTATACCATGCTCCATTAAAAGAAACTACGTTAAAACTGCGTTATGTGATCTTGGAGCCGGTGTTAGTGTTATGCCTCTCTCTTTATATCGAATTGATTTGAATAAGTTGACACCTACTGAAATATCTTTGCAAATGGCTGATAAATCAACTGCTATACCTGTCGGTATTTGTGAGGATGTGCCTGTTGTGGTTGCAAATGTTACTATTTTAACGGACTTTGTTATTCTTGATATTCCCGAGGACGATAGTATGTCCATTATTCTTGGAAGACCCTTTTTGAATACTGTAGGGGCTGTTATTGATTGCAACAAAGGCAATGTCACTTTTCATGTTAATGCTAATGAGCATACCGTACACCTTCCGAGGAAACAACCTCAAGTCCATAGTATTAATTCCATTCAAAAAATTCCATCGATCATTTTTGGAGGTTCCGAATTTGCTCTTCCGACTGTCAAGAAGAAATATGATATTCTTATTGTTGGGGGTGTGCATATCCCTGTTGAGGTAACCTAGTGTTATTCGAAAATTCTCCGATTCCATGTTATTCAGAATGAGTTTGTTAACAAGACCTGATCAACCTTGTTAGTGGATTCCTTTTGATGACCACGAGATGGATGAATTTAGAAAGCACAACTCTCTGTACCCTCCTTTTACTTTCTGTTATTTATATTAAATAAAATAAAAAATAGTATTTACTGTCTGTTATCTGAATTATCCATGCAATATAAAAATACCCCAAAAATAAAAGTTCCCCAAATGCCCTAAAATTTAAATATGATTTTTCTGGAATATTTGGCACTGAGAACACAGCAGGGGGGCATCCACCTAGCCACGAGGGTGGAGGGCGCGCCCCCTGCCTCATGGTCCCACGGTGGCCCTCCTCCACTTATTCCTGCACCCACACACTCCTTCTTCCTGCCACAAACATGATTATCCAGTTCAAACCCGAGTCCAAGCTCATTTTGCTGCCATTTTCGATCTCCTTGCTCAAAGCACCTCTCACAAAACTGCTTGGGGGTTGTTCCTTGGTATGTGACTCCTCCATTGGTCCAATTAGTTTTTGTTTTAGTGCTTTATTCATTACAAATTTGTGCTGCCTAGGTGACCCTTTTCTTGAGCTTGCATGTTAAATTTATATGGTTCCAAGTAGTTTTGATGCATGATATAGGCTCTAGGCACTTGTAGGAGTAGTTCCTATCAATTTTGTTGAGTTTGGTTTACTTTTATTTGAAGTTACTAAAAATTCCAGAATTTTTCAGAAAATAATGAAGAGATTTTTTTAGGGGCTCATCGAGCCGAAGCTCGAAGGAAAAGCAAAATGAAGAAGCAAAGAAGCCCAAATATAATCCGCCTCGCACTGCGGAGGTTAGGCCGTGTGAATGGCCCTCCGATGATTTCTTGAGAGCAACCGGGATTTATGAGGATTTTTATGAATTGGCTAAGAATGCAGGCCTCACCGACTTCCTCCGCGACCAACGTGAACAGTATCTCTTACTCACCAATACGTTTGTGCAAAACTTCTACTATTATCCTAGGGAATCACCTCCTTCAGTAGAGTTTCATTTATATGATGTGGTTAAGAAGATGTCACTATATGAATTTTGCAGGGTTTGCAAAATACCTTTCGAGGGTAGCTTAGAGGAACCACATCGTAAAGATGTGGATGGGTCTATTGACACTATCACTGTAGGGGAAACTAGGAAGGTTACCGATGCAAGAATCACTAGCATACATTTTCCTGTTTTACGCTACTTTGCAATATTTTCTAGTCGTTGCTTAATTGGTCGCGGAAACTATGGAAACCTTAGTGTTCCTGATATTTTTATTTTGTTCCATGGTTTATTCCGTGACGGATCTGTTAGTATTGGCGGTATTATTGCTAAATGGTGAAGTCTAAACCGTACAAAGGGCCCCATCTTTGGCGGTATCTATGCTTCACGCCTTGCTACATATTATAACATACCCATTAGGCACTATGAAAAATAAGAAAAGTTGCTGCCTACTGTTTATTTAGATTATAAAAGTATGGTAGCGCATGATTTTATTATAAAGAATAGGGAAGGGGAGCTTAAATACAAATTGTTCTTTCATAAACGTCATCCTGAGACTATCACCTTGACTGCTCCTTCCTTGTTTGATTTATCTACAGGCCAGTACCTCGTCTCGCTGGAGGACATTCACGCTTACAGGAACCCTACATCAGCCACAGAGCCAGAGTCGAAACCACAAGTTGATCCTCCACGACAGTCTAATTACGAGTGGGATCCGGAAATGATTGTCAGCCAGTGGCAATCAGAGTCTTCTTCTTCGTAGTATGACCCCAACTATTACTATGGATATCCGTCAGGCCAACCATGGCCATAGACCAACTTAGGCCAAAAGCCTAAGCTTGGGGGAGTACGCATTTCTCACCGACATTACATTTATGTTCACACACTCATTGTTAGATTTGGGTGCTCATACTTTTTCATTGTATCACCCATGCTAGTTTATTTCCTTTTCATGCTTTCTTCTTGTGTTTTTAATAAACCTTAAGAAAAAAATTAGTTGTAGCTTTTAGCTAGTTTTAATTTCCATGCTTGTAGTAGTAATTAAAAAGAAAACCCAAAAAGATTTCTTGTTCTTCTTTCTGCTTGTTGGGAGCTTTCCCGTGTAAATAGTTTTATTTCTTTTCTTTTCTTTGGGGGTCGATAGGAGAAGACCATAATTAAATTGTTGAAGTGGCTCTTATATGCATTATTGTTGATCTGACAAAAGAGCCCATATTGCCTTGTCTCCTCCTGTTTATTGAATGCTTGTAGATTCCAGCTTAGTCCAATGCACGCGCACTATTATTATTATTATCCACATCGTTCGGTCGTGCAAGTGAAAGGCAATTATGACGATATATGATGGACTGATTGAGATGAGAAAAGCTGGTATGAACTCGACCTCTCTTGTTTTTGTAAATATGATTAGTTCATCGTTCCTGATTTAGCCTATTATGAATAAACATGTTTGCAATGACAATTAGAGATTATAGTTGCTTATGCCATGCTTAATTAGCTAGGAGCTTATAATGGTTTACCTTGCGTGCCAACATGGTATCAAAATGGTTGTGATGTGGTATGATAGGGTGGTATCCTCTTTTGAACAATTCGAGTGGCTTGACTTGGCACATGTTCACACATGTAGTTGAAACAAAATCAACATAGCCTCTACGATATTTAAGTTCATGGTGCATTATATACGACTCATGCTTGCATTCGGTGTTGATTAATTTTAATGCATGTTCATGACTGTTGTCACTCTCTAGCTGGTCGCTTCCCAGTCTTTTGCTAGCCTTCATTTGTACTAAGCGGGAATACTTCTTATGCATCCAATTCCATAAACCCTCCATATGAGTCCACCATACCTACCTATATACGGTATCTACCTGCCATTCCAAGTAAATTTATATGTGCCAAACTCTAATCCTTCAAATAAATATCTTGTTATGTATGCTCGAATAGCTCATGTATCAACTAGGGCTGTCTGTATCTTCCATGTTAGGCGGGTTATTCTCAAGAGGAGTGGACTCCGCTCCTCACTCACGAGAAACTGGCTGGTAGCCCGCGATGCCCAGTCCCATGCTTTATGCAAACTAAATCAAAATAATTGCAAACAAAACTCCCCCTGGGCCTCTTGTTAGTTGGAGGCACTCGTTGTTTCGAGCAAGCCATGGATTGATGCTTGTTGGTGGAGGGGGAGTATAAACTTTACCATTCTGTTTGGGAACCGCTCATAACGTGTGTAGCATGGAAGATATCGCCATCTCTTGGTTGTTATGTTGACAATGAAAGTATACCGCTCAAAATATTATTCACCTCTATTTCAAAACCGAGCTCTGGCACCTCTACAAATCCCTGCTTCCCTCTGCGAAGGGCCAATCTATTTACTTTTATGTTGAGTCATCATCCTCTTATTAAAAAGCACCAGTTGGAGAACACCGCTGTCATTTGCATTCATTAATGTTAGTTTACATTGAGTATGACTTGACTGGATCTCTTTTACCATGAATTACAATGTCTAGTCAGTCCTTGATCTTTAAAGGTGCTCTGCATTTATGTTTTGCGGTATCAGAAGGGCTAGCGAGATACCATCTTGTTATATCATATTATGATTGTTTTGAGAAAGTGTTGTCATCCGAGATTTATTATTATTGCTCGCTAGTTGATTATGCCATTGATATGAGTGAACATGAGACCTAAGCTTTATTGTGAATATGGTTAGTCTATAATCTTTGCTGAAAACTTGAATGCTGGCTTTACATATTTACAACAACAAGAGCAAACGGAGTTTGTAAAAGTTTTTCTTTATCACTTTCAGTTTGTCAACTAAATTGCTTGAGGACAAGCAAATGTTTAAGTTTGGGGGGAGTTGATAGGTCTCCGTCGTATCTACTTTCCAACCCCTTTTTCCCTTGTTTTGGACACTAACTTGCGTGATTTGAATGGAACTAACCCGGACTGATGCTGTTTTCAGCAGAATTGACATGGTGTTATTTATGTGCAGAAACAAAAGTTCTCGGAATGACCTGGAACTTCATGGAACGTCTTTTTGTAAATAATAAAAAATCCTTGCAAAAGATGAAGACCAGGGGGCCCACACCTTAGCCACGAGGGTGGGGGCGCGCCTGTCCCCCTGGGCGCGTCCCCTACCTAGTGGGCCCCCTGGAGCTCCTCCGACCTCAACTCCAACTCTATATATTTGCTTTCGGGGAGAAAAAAAATAGGAGAGAAGGATTCATCGCGTTTTACAATAGGGGCCGCCGCCAAGCCCTAAAACCTCTTGGGGGGCTGATCTGGAGTCCGTTCGGGGCTCTGGAGAGGGGAATCCGTCGCCATCGTGATGATCAACCTTCCTCCATCACCAATTTCATGATGCTCACCGCCGTGCATGAGTAATTCCATCGTAGGCTTGCTGGACGGTGATGGGTTGGATGAGATTTATCATGTAATCGAGTTAGTTTTGTTAGTGTTTGATCCCTAGTATCCATCATGTTCTGAGATTGATGTTGCTATGACTTTGCTATGCTTAATGCTTGTCACTAGGGCCCGAGTGCCATGATATCATATCTGAACCTATTATGTTTTCATGAATATATGTGAGTTCTTGATCCTATCTTGCGAGTCTATAGTCACCTACTATGTGATATGATCCGGCAACCCCGAAGTGACAATAATCGGGACCACTCTCGGTGATGACCATAGTTTGAGCAGTTCATGTATTCACTATGTGTTAATGCTTTGGTCCGGTACTCTATTAAAAGGAGGCCTTAATATCCCTTAGTTTCCACTAGGACCCCGCTGCCACGGGAGGGTAGGACAAAAGATGTCATGCAAGTACTTTTCCATAAGCACGTATGACTATATGCGGAATACATGCCTACATTACATTGATGAAATTGGAGCTAGTTCTGTGTCACCCTAGGTTACGACTGTTACATGACGAACCGCATCAGGCATAATTCTCTATCACCGATCCATTGCCTACGAGCTTTCCATATATTGTTCTTCGCTTATTTACTTTTCCGTTGCTACTGTTACAATCACTACAAAATACCAAAAACATTACTTTTGCTACCGTTACTTTTGCTATCATTACCACTGCTATCATACTACTTTGCTACTAAATACTTTGCTGCAGATATTAAGTTTCCAGGTGTGGTTGAATTGACAACTCAGCTGCTAATACTTGAGAATATTCTTTGGCTCCCCTTGTGTCGAATCAATAAATTTGGGTAGAATACTCTACCCTCAAAAACTGTTGCGATCCCCTATACTTGTGGGTTATCAGGGACACACCAAGACGAAGAAAACGATGAAGTACACCAAGATGAACATCAACAACCTCCTTCTCCACCAAGACAAGAGAACGATAATGTCAACAATGAAGAAGGCCAAGAAGAAGAACAAGATGGTGAGGATGTTCCACCTCGAGCCAAGCAAAAGATCCCATGAATTCGAGCAAGAGTCGCTAAAGACCATCCCGTCAAGCAAATCTACAATGATATCCAAACCGGAAGAATCACTCGCTCTAAAACTCGTTTGGCAAAATTTTGTGAACATTACTCATTCATCTCTAGCATTAAACCTATGAAGGTTGAAGAAGTGTTGGAAGATCTGGATTGGATAAACGCCATGCATGAAGAGCTACACAACTTTGAGAGAAACCAAGTGTGGACATTGGTCGAGAAGCCCGACAACAACCACAACATCATCGGTACCAAATAGGTGTTTCATAACATGCAAGACGAAGATGGTCAAGTCATCCACAACGAAGCATGTCTCGTCGCCCAAGGCTATACTCAAGTCGAAGATATGGACTACGGTGAGACATATGCCCCCGTTGCTAGACTTGAGTCCATCTGCATCTTGCATGCCCATGCTAATCACCATGATATCACTTTATACCTAATGAACATTAAAAGTGCTTTTCTAAATGATGAAATAAAGGAGGAATTTTATGTTAAACAACCTCCCGGCTTCATCAATCCTAAGAAACCTGATCATTTTTACAAACTTCACAAAGCCCTTTATGGTCTTAAACAAGCTCCTAGAGCATGGTATAAATTCTTGACCAAGTTCCTTATTGAAAAAGGCTTTGAAATTGGAAATATAGATTCTACTCTTTTTACTAAAAGGGTTAATGGAGAACTATTTGTGTGCCAAATTTATGTTGATGATATTATATTTGGTTCGACTAACCCTCACTTTAGTGAGAAGTTTGGAAAGCTAATGTCGGAGAAGTTTGAGATGTCTATGATGAGTGAACTCAAGTTCTTTCTTGGTTTGCAAATCAAGCAAACTAAGGAAGGCACCTTTGTTTCCCAAACAAAGTACACCAAGGACTTATTCAAGAAGTTCAATATGCAAGAATGCAAAGGTATGACTACACCCATGCCTACCAGTGGACATCTTGATTTGACCAAAGATGGTTAACCGTTTGATCAAAAAGTTTACCGCTCTATGATTGGTTCATTGTTATATCTATGTGCCTCTCGTCCCGATATTATGCTAAGTGTGTTCATGTGTGCATGATATCAAGCGCCCCCCAAAGAATGTTGTCTTAAGGCTGTGAAGAGGATAGTGAGATACTTAATACATACACCAAATTTTGGCATTTGTTATCCTAAGAGGTCTTCTTTTGATCTTGTTGGCTATTCCGACTCGGACTATGCCGGAGACAAGGTTGATAGAAAGTCCACTTCAGGTACTTGTCAATTTCTTGGTAGATTTCTTGTGTCTTGGTCCTCCAAGAAACAAAACTCGGTATCCCTATCCACCGCCGAAGGGGAATACATTGCCGCTGGTTCATGTTGTGCTCAATTACTTTGGATGACCCAAACTCTTAAACACTATGGGATATATGTGAAACATGTTCCATTGCTTTGTGACAATGAAAGTGCTATCAAGATTGCTCACAATCCTGTGCAACATTCTCGAACTAAGCATATTGAAGTTCGTCATCATTTCATTCGAGATCATGTTGCCAAAGGGGACATTGATCTTAAGCATGTTCGTACCGATAAGCAGTTGGCAGATATATTCACCAAACCGCTTGATGAGAAAGTCTTTTGCCATTTGAGAGGAGAATTGAACATCATTGATGCTTCAAACTTGGAGTAGAAAACTCCATTTGGATACATGCAAGGCATGAGCCTTTGACTAATCCTTGATATTTCTTTCATGATGATATTTATATGTCTTGGATATACTTGCACCCTTGCATGCTATCTAACCCTTGTAGGTACTTTGATGGACCTAAATCTATGAGATTGCAACCCACTCACATCATGAGCAATTTCTACATCACCAAGTCTCTACAAAACGGTGGTTGACGACAAGGAAGCACGAAACCCTTCAACATATCCTTTGACAAATTATATGTATCAAATTTCATGATTGTCATTTTGGATACACAAGTGCTCTTCCTTGCAAAACTAACCCATGTAGGTAGATGAACTCAACTCCAAGTGGTCCTCCCAACCATTCTTGTGCTACATCAACCTTGAGCACCCCACGCAAGTTCAACTAGATGATCAAGATAAACACCACCACCCAAGGTATGTCATTCCATCTTAGAGAAGCTTTACCTCAAGACATAGGTCAAAGCAAATCAACAAGATGTGAATACATCAAATGTTTAAACGAAAAATGGTAACCCCATTTTGAGCTTAAACGATGAGTATGACTTACGATCAAGTGTTCTTACTTGACTCCTCAGTCAATATACTCTAACATAGGTGACTTTCTCACCGCCCAATTCTAGATGAAGTTATCTAGTGTTTCCTTGAGCTTTTGCAAACTTCATCTAGATTTTCTTTTCTTTGTTGTGTTCTGCATTCCCTACATCCAATTCATTGCAAATCTTTTAGCTAATTCCTTGCAAATCCTTGTGAGATCTATATTGCATAGTGAGCTGAGGTGACAAATGTTTTCTTTGTGATGAACTCAGTCACACCGGTTTGTTTCCATCGGTCCAACCGAATTCTTTCGGAGCCACCGAAGTACACAACTCGGTGCCACCGATTTCACTACAGGAAATACAACTTGCCACTTGATTCCTGCATTCTTTTTGCTCCAGCTCCACTTATTGTTACTTGTCCTCTACCAACATCATATTCGACTTGCTGCTTTGCTTTGTGACTCAAGGACCAAACCCATTTGTAAAAAAAATCCAGAAGAGCCGTTATTGGAAATTGATGTCAAAGGGGGATAGAGATCACATCAAAGCTTAAGCTTAATATTTTCTATAGGGGGAGAGCATACTCAGGGAGAGTGTAAGAAACCCAGATGCTTGGTATTCCAGAGGAGAGAAGTCACATGTCTTTAAGAGGGGAAATACATGTTCATATTTGATTATTTGCTTTAGCTCTATTTCTTTGTGTTGCTCTGATTTTTTGTTCCCTATCTTCTCCCAATATCCCATGCAAGATTCAGGGGGAGCAAGACATCTAAGGGAAGGAAATCCTTGAATTTATTGCACATATTTACCTTTGGGGACATGTCTATATCCAATAGAGTACTCAGTAATCACTCTCTACATGTCATCCCAGTCTTGGCACTCTTGTGGTTTCTTTTGTTTGCTCTTGCTAGTAGGTGTATCTGTGTTATCTAACCTTTTTTACTCAGGTTCATTCCTTCCTAAGCCAACTCAAGACCACAAGGTAAGTATATGCATCACAGTCATGTGTATGAGGATTTCTTGCTGATGTACATATTGCTTGCAAGAAGGAATCATGAGCATGAAGGTACATTTCCTATATTCACATCATTTGCTCTGTTACATATAGCCAAGATACATGTAACACATTGCTTACTCTGTCATACTTATGCATTCACATGCTCCTATGTTCCATGTTTACATGATTGCATATATGTAGGGGGAGCCTATGCATGTTACATGTTTTTCCAAAGCTTTACTTGTTATTATCTATATCTTTACCTAAAGCTTTGATGTATGTTGTCATAAATTACCAAAAAGGGGGAGATTGAAAGCACAAGTGCTCTCTGGGTGATTTTGGTAATTAATGCCAACATATCTTTTGTTGGACTAATACTTCTACCTAGTATGTTTCAGATAAGTTCAACAATGGAGTGGCATGGACTAGAGGATGTGCAACCCCTTCAAGATGCTGAGGACAAAGGATTGGCTCAAGCTCAAAGCTCAGGACTCTACATTTTATTTTAGTGATCCAAGATCACATTGAGTCCATATGAAAAGCCAATACTATTAAGAGGGGATGAGGTGTTGCCTAATGGCTTGCTTTCTCAAAGTGCTTAGTGATATGCTCGAAAGCCCTCAACCACCTTCTCATATCCACATATGTCCCAAACCAAAAGTCAAACTCGCCCCCCGAAACTTTCTATCTGGCGCCACAGAGTTCTCTTGACATAGCCACTGCTAGAAACCCTAATCAATTTGGTCTCACCGATGGGATCTCGGTCTCACTGAGATGGGCTTGCAAACTCTCTGTTGCCTATTGCAATAATTCCGGTCCCACCGAGACATGCAATCGGTCCCACCGAGTTTCCTTGGTGAACTCTCTGTTTTACTTATTACCCAAATCGGTCCCATCGAGTTTGTGTAATCGGTCAAACTGAGATGAGGCTTTACCCTAACCCTAGCACATCGGTCCCACCGAGTCGATTATATTGGTCCCACCAAAAACCCTAACGGTCACATTTTGAACCAAATCGGTCTGACCGAGTTGTATGATTCGGTCCCACTGAGTTTGCTGATTTGTGTGTAATGGTTAGATTTTGTGTGGAGGCTATTTATACCCCTCCACCCACTCTTCATTCATAGAGAGAGCCATCAGAACATGCTTACACTTCCAACATATATTTTCTGAGAGAGAACCACCTACACTTGTGTTGAGGTCAAGATATTCCACTCCAACCACATAAACCTTGATCTCTAGCCTCCCCAAGTTTCTTTCCACTCAAAACATCTTTCCACCTAATCCAAATCCTGTGAGAGAGAGTTTAGTGTTGGGGAGACTATCATTTGAAGCACAAGAGCAAGGAGTTCATCATCAACACACCATTTGTTACCTCTTGGAGAGTGGTATCCCCTAGATTGGTTAGGTGTCACTTGGAAGCCTCCGTCAAGATTGTGGAGTTGAATCAAGGAGTTTGTAAGGGCAAGGAGATCGCCTACTTCGTGAAGATCTACCCGAGTGAGGCAAGTTCTTCGTGGGCGACGGCCATGGTGGGATAGACAAGGTTGCTTCTTCATGGACCCTTCGTGGGTGGAGCCCTCCGTGGACTCGCGCAACCGTTACCCTTCGTGGGTTGAAGTCTCCATCAACGTGGATGGACGATAGCACCACCTATCGGAACCACGCCAAAAATATTCGTGTCTCCAATTGCGTTTGCACACTCCAATCCCATCCCTTTACATTCTTGCAACTTGCATGCTTTACTTTCTGCTACTCATATACTCTTGTCATGCTTGCTTGATATGTATTGTGAATGTTTAAAATTGTGCCAAAACTCTACTTGAACCTAAAGAAGTTAAAAACTGCAACTTTTCTTGACTAGAGTCTATTCACCGCCCCTCTAGACACCTCTTCTCGATCCTTTCACATACCTATCTATTCACTGGGTCTGATTTGCACGATGTCTTATGCAAGTGATAGCCAGAACAAGTCAGAGGAAGAGGTTAATCTCAGTGAGGGCACAAGCCCTAGTGGAACCTATGATGAGGGCAGGAGAAGCACTCCTAGCAATCTGCCTAAAGCTACCACAAGAACAAGAAGAAGAGAACCTCAGAAAGTGAGGATGAGGATTTTGTTGGTGATGAGGAAGTAACCTCAAGGAAGAAATTGCTCTTGAAAGAGTATGGCATAGTGATTACCCACAAGTATAGGGGATCACAACAGTTTTCGAGGGTAGAGTATTGAACCCAAATTTATAGATTTGACATATGGGTAGCCAAAGAATATTCTAAAGTATTAGCAGTTGAGTTGTCAATTCAAGCACACCTAAAAGACTTAATATCTACATCAAAGTATTTAGTAGCAAAGTAGTATGAAAGGAACGATAACGGTGGCAAAAGTAACAGTAGTAGTTTTGTAGCAGTTGTAACAGTAGTAACGGCAAAGTAACATAGCAAAGATCAATATGTGAAAAGCTCGTAGGCAATGGATCAATGCTGGATAATTATGTCGGATGGCATTCATCATGCAACAGTTATAAACTAGGGGGAAATAGAACTAGCTCCAATTCATCAATATAATGTAGGAATGAATTCCGAATATAGTCATACATGCTTATGGAAAAGAACTTGCATGTCATCTTTTGTCCTACCCTCCCGTGGCAGCGGGGTCCTAATGGAAACTAAGGGATATTAAGGTCTCCGTTTAATAGAGAACCAGACCAAAGCATTAGCACTGATTGAATACATGAACTCCTCAAACTACGGTAATCATCGGAAAGAATCCGAGTTATTGTCACCTTGGGGTATGCAGATCATAACTCGTAATAGGTGTCTACAACTTGCATGATTGGATCAAGAACACAAATATATTCATCAAAACATAATAGGTTCAGATCTAAAATCATGGCACTTGGGCCCTAATGACAAGCATTAAACATAACAAAGTCATAGCAACATCAATCTTAGAACATAGTGGATACTAGGGATCAAACCCTAATAAAACTAACTCGATTACATGATAAATCTCATCCAACCCATCACCGTCCAGCAAGCCTATGATGGAATTACTCACGCACGGCGGTGAGCATCATGAAATTGGTGATGGAGGAAGGTTGGTGATGATGATGACGACGGATTCTCCTCTCCGAAGCCCCGAACGGACTCCAGATCTGCCCTCCCGATGAAGAACAGGAGGCGGCGGCGGCTGCGTATCGTAGAACGCAATGAATCCTCCTCTCTATTTTTTTGTCCCCAAAAGTGAATATATGGAGTTGGAGTTGAGGTCGGTGGAGGTCCACGGGACCCACAAGGCAGGGGGCGCGCCCTCCACCCTCGTCGACATCTGGTGGGTCCCCTCTGGTTGACTCTTTCGCCAATATTTTTTATTTATTGCAAAAATATTCTCTGTAAAGTTTCAGGTCATTCCGAGAACTTTTATTTCTGCACAAAAATAACACCAAGGCAATTCTGCAGAAAACAATGTCAGTCCGGGTTAGTTCCATTCAAATCATGCAAATTAGAGTCCAAAACAAGGGCAAAAGAGTTTGGAAAAGTAGATACGATGGATATGTATCCTCTCCCCGAAGCTTAACCCATTTCTTGTCCTCAAGCAATTCAGTTGACAAACTGAAAGTGATAAAGATAACTTTGACAAACTCTATTTGATCTTGTTGTTGCAAATATGTAAAGCCAACATTCAGATTTTCGGCAAAGATTATGATCTAACCATATTATCAATACATTTAGGTCTCACATTTACTCATATCAATGGCATAATCAACTAGCGAGTAATAATAATAAATGTCGTATGACAACACTTTTTCAAAACAATCATGATATGATATGACAAGATGGTATCTCGCTAGCCCTTTCTGAGATAGCAAAACATAAATGTAGAGCACCCGTGAAGATCAAGGACTGACTAGACATTGTAATTCATGGCAAAAGAGATCCGGTCACAGTCATACTCAATATCAATCAATAACAACACATACAAATGAAAGTAGTACTCTCTAACTGGTGCTTTTAATAAGAGGATGAAAGTAAAAGTAAATAGATAGGCCCTTCGCAGAGGGAAGCAGGTATTTGCAGTGGTGCCAGAGCTCGAGCTTTTTGAAACAGAGATGAATAATATTTTGAGCGGTATGATTTTATTGTCCACATAACAACCAAGAGATCTCGATATGTTCCATGCTAGATACATTATAGGCGGTTCCCAAACAGAATGGTAAATTCTTTACTCCCCCTCCACCAACAAGCACATTCCACGGCTGGTCCGAAACAACGGGTACCGTCCATACAAACAACAGTCCTAGGGGAGTTTTGTTTGAATTTATATTTTGATTTGATTTGAGCATGGAACTGGGCATCCCGAATACCATCCACTTTCTCGTGAATGACAAGTGAATCAACACTCATTGTGAGTGAGGGAGTCCTAGATTAGGGGGTCCTCGGATAGCCGGACTATATACTTTGGCCGGACTGTTGGACTATGAAGATACAAGATTGAAGACTTCATCCCGTGTCCGGGTGGGACTCTCCTTTGCGTGGAAGGCATGCTTGGCAATTCGGATATGTAGATCTCCTCCCTTGTAACCGACTTCGCGTAACCCTAGCCCCCTCCGGTGTCTATATAAACCAGAGGGTTTAGTCCTTAGGACAAAAACAATCATAATCATAGGCTAGCTTCTAGGGTTTAGCCTCTACGATCTCGTGGTAGATCAACTCTTGTAATACTCATATCATCAAGATCAATCAAGCAGGAAGTAGGGTATTACCTCCATCGAGAGGGACCGAACCTGGGTAAACATTGTGTCCCCTGCCTCCTGTTACCGTCCGCCTTATACGCACAGTTCAGGACCCCCTACCCGAGATCCGCCGGTTTTGACACCGACATTGGTGCTTTCATTGAGAGTTCCACTATATCGTCACCATAAGGTTTGATGGCTCCTTTGATCATCGGCAACTATGCGATCCCAGGTGAGGTTTTCTCCCCGGACAGATCTTCGTATTCGGCGGCTTCGCACTGCGGGCCAACTTGCTTGGCCATCTGGAGCAGATCGAGAGCTACGCCCCTGGCCATCGGGTCAGGTTTGGAAACCTAAACTATACTACCGACATCCGCGGAGACTTGATCTTCGACGGATTCGAGCCCGTGTCAGGTGCGCCACACAGTCAGAACGAGCATGACTTAGCTCTGCCGCCAGACAGTGTTCAGGAAATCACACCTGTGGTATCTCCGGCCCTCGATCTGGAGCAGATCATGCCATCCGAGGACGGGTGGATGCACCCCGCCATAGAGACCGCACACTCAGCGGCGATAGAGCCGAATACTGACTTTACCCCTTAAGAGACCTGTGTTGCCGGACCCTTGGATTCGTCCCTGGCCACAGGCTCTGAACCGCCTGCGTCCGTTCCTATCAAATCGGATTGGGCACTGATCATGGAGTTTACCTCCGCGGATATCTTTGAGCACTCGCCCTTGGACGACATGCTGAATTCATTAAGGTCTCTCTCCTTATCAGGAGACCCTTGGCCGAACTATGTGCGGCTTGAGCGGGAAGCGGACGACGCAAAAATTCATTCCCCACCCACCACCCACTTAATAACCACTGTCGACGACTTAACCAACATGCTCAATTTTGGCTCCGAAGACATCAAGGGTATGGACGACGATGCGGGAGAAGAACAGGAGCCACCGCCCACAGGGCGCTGGACAAACACCTCATCATATGATATATACATGGTGGACACCCCCAAAGAAAGCGATGGCAATAAGGCAACAGAGGATAATCCCCTCGAGAAGCAATTTAAGCACCGGCGTCATTAGTGCCACTCTATGCCCCGCCATAGCAAAAGCAGCGATACCGGCACAAGAGACAATAACGCTGTAGACAGTGCCGAAGACAATCCCCTCCAGCCAGGCTTCAAGCGGGAGGATGGGCAAGCTAGCCCTAAGGAACATGCGACAGACGGAGAATCATAGGATGACAATTACATGCCCCTCTCCGATGACGAGGTGAGCCTCGGCGACGAAGAATTTGTCGTGCCCGAGGATCCTGTCGAGCAGGAGCGCTTCAAGCATGGGCTTATAGCCAGAGCAAAAATCCTGAAGAAAAAGCAATAGAAGCTTCAAGCTGATCAAGATGTGCTAGCGGATAGATGGACCGAGGTGCTGGCAGCTGAGGAATACGAACTCGAGCGCCCAACAAAAAGTTACCCAAAGCGCAGGTTGCTACCCCAACTCGAGGAGGAAGCATTAAAACCTACACTACCAGCGTATGATGCGGCTGACCGGCCACCCCGTGGCCGAGACAAAACGGCATATCAGCCCGAAGTCCAGACCGCACCCCGTCGCCAGTCAAACAAAAATACCAAGGCCCGGGGTAACACGCAGGACCTGCGAGAAGTATTGGAAAACAAATCGGGACATAAAAGATCGGTCTACGGATCACGGGGGTGCGCCCCAACACGTGACGATAACCGTCACGCCGGATATACTAAAATCAAGTCCGGCCAGGCCGAACACAATAGACAAGACTCGTATGAACTGCGTCGTGATATAGCCCGGCACAGAGGCGCCAGACACCCCCTATGCTTCACTGACGAAGTAATGGATCATGAATTCCCAGAAGGGTTTAAACCCATAAACATTGAATCATATGACACCACCACAGACCCCATGGTATGGATAGAGGATTTCTTCCTCCATATTCACATGGCCCGCGGGGATGATCTACACGCCATAAAGTATCTCCCGCTAAAGCTCAAAGGGCCGGCCCGGCATTGGCTGAATAGCTTGCCGGTAAACTCCATCGGAAGCTGGGAGAACCTGGCAGACGCATTCCTGGACAACTTCCAAGGCACTTATGTGCGGCCACCGGATGCTGACGATTTAAGTCACATAACACATCAGCCTAGAGAGTCAGCCAGGAAATTCTGGATGCGGTTCCTAATTAAAAAGAACCAAATTGTCGACTGTCCGGATGCCAAAGCCCTAGCGGCCTTTAAACATAACATCCATGACGAGTGGCTCGCCCGACATCTCGGCCAAGAGAAGCCAAAATCCATGGCAGCCCTCATGACACTCATGACCCGCTTTTGCGCGGGCGAAGATAGCTAGTTGGCCTGTAGCAACAACACAGCAAGCAACCCTGGCACATCAGAAGCCAGAGGTAGCAACGGCAAACAACGACGCAACAAACACAAGAGCCACAAAAATGGTGGAAACGCCAAAGATACGACAGTCAATGCCGAATTTAGGGGCTCTACATCCAGTCAGCGGAACAGGCCACTCACAAATGACAATTCGGGTCCGTCCAGTCAGGACTGCATACTTGACCACCCATGCCAAATTCATGGCACCCCAGGAACACCAGCCAATCATACCAACAGAGAATGTTGGGTCTTCAAACAAGCCGACATGTTAGGTGCCAAAAACAAAGATAAGGGGTCTCAAAGTGAGGATGGCGACGAGGAGCCCAGATCACCAAGTACAGGAGGGCAAAAGAAATTCCCCCCACAAATCCAAATGGTGAACGTGGTAAATGGAACCTACACTACCAACCCGGACCGGACGCACACCCTTAGGGATGTCGACTTAACGGAACTAGTTGTCCCACGATATAAACTAGGGCCGATCACCTTCAACCACACGGATCGTCTAGTTAACACCAATCAGGGCAATCCAGCCGCACTAGTCCTCGACCCAATAGTTGACGGGTTCCACCTCACACGAGTCCTTATGGACGCAGGTAGCAGTTTAAACCTGCTTTACCAGGACATAGTGCGCAAGATGGGCATCGATCATTCGGTGATCAAGCCTACTAAAACCACCTTCAGCGGTATTATACCAGGTGTGGAGGCCAGCTGTACAGGCTCCATCGCCCTTGAGGTGGTCTTCAGATCACTAGAAAATTACCGTGCCGAAGAGTTAATCTTCGACATCGTCCCCTTTTGCAGTGATTATCAGGCACTTCTCGGACGAACCGCACTCGCTCGATTCAACGCGGTACCACATTATGCCTACCATAAGCTCAAGATGCCCGGTCCGCACGGCGTCGTCACGGTTAATGGCAAGGCCTATCTTTCCCTCGGCACCAAGGAGTATACCGCTGCTTTAACAGCAGAAGCTACAAGTGGCACCTTCCAACCGAATCTCGAGTCGACGGCCCGACTCCCGGACACCGCAAAAGGACTTTAAACTACTTCACGGCAGGACAGCCCGGCTCGTCCAGAGCTCAATTAAACACTCCGGCGAAAGCCAGGACAGGCCACATACTGCGGCTCAACCACTCTGCGGCACACAAGCATTTCTTACATTTTGTTTGCAGGTTCAACTTTGCGCAGACCAGGACTGGTGATATGGAAGCAACTCAAACGCGCAAGGGAATCATTAGATATTCCCCGCGATGACCATCCGACTATACTCCGGATCTGCACACAGCTTCTTCCCCCTGGTCTCAGCAGGTTCCACAGTCATATTTATTTTTTATCACATTACCTGTACTCACACGCATCGTCGTACTATTCAAATACAACATGTGGATTTATATAACTCTTCTCTGCTGTTATTTCTTATTGAAATTCTTTTGTCAAGTGGCATCCATACACCGCGATATGCTTTAAATATGCCAGGGGCTTCGTTTTACCCATAATACGGCAATAAAGTCCGAACACCTTCATGGAAGTTCGGCACCCCGAACTTATAGCATTATATGCATCAGCTCCGAATCATGTCTTGGGTCAAATGTTGGGTTTGCCCGGCTCCCATGTTTTGCTGCCTTACGTTCCGCTATATCGGCTAAGGCGGCACAGGGAGAACTACTGCGATTGTGTCCCGGTTCTTCCGGACGAGCACCTCAGTAGAGAAAGCCAAAAACTGACTGTCATGATATGGCGAGAGCTAGTCACCTGTTCGAGAGGTTGTAAAATCTTTAAGGATTTCTCCCGCATAATGCCATAACCAATGCAGCGTGCGATGGATCGGCTTTTCTTCCGATCAGGTGCTTATATAGCCCCTCGTGCGGTCTTTCGAACACCAGGGGTTGTGCCTACCTTCCTTTTATAAAGCTCCTATGGCTAAGTGAGAGTGATAAGGCCCTATAGTCCGATTGTCTGGTTCGTTCTGCTGAACACCTCCTTCAAAGGACCCAAAACCGGGATAAAGTGTGATCAGGTTTATCCTGAACACCCCCGTACTTCCTAAGTGGGGGCAGAAGCCGGCGACTGGAAAACTCTTAGGATTAATATATAAAACGGCCACGCGGGAGGATAAACTCTTAAATAACAGGCAATAAATAATAGAAATGACCTTGTTCAAAATTAAAAAGGAGAACATGATTGCATTCATGGAAATATAATGTCCTTGGTGCATTGCTCTGCCGCAAGGCAGGATCCTTTCAGGACACTTTCATAATATAATTCAGGCTTGCGGTGCTCCTTCCCCACTGGCGGTCCCTCGGTCATCAACTTTTCAACATCCATCTTCCCCCAGTGCACCTTTGTGCGGGCGAAGGCCATTCGCGCACCCTCTATACAGACCGACCGCCTGATGATGTCAAGTCGAGGGGAGACACTCACAAGCCGCCTCACGAGCCCGAAGTAGCTGCCTGGAATCGGCTTGGCAGGCCATACCCGGATAATGAAATCCTTCATGGCTAGTTTGGCCGCCTATGCAGTTCGATCAGCTGTTTGAGTTGATCGGCAAAAGGCACCAGATAATTCGGCGCCGGAAACTGCGACCAGAAGAGCTTATCCACAGTGTTCCCTTCTTCGGCTTGGTAGAATTGGCCGGCATCCGATATGCTGCGGGGTAGTCCCACAAATACCCCTGGAGAAATCCGAACTCAAAATTAGAAACATGATTTTCTCCTCAAATACTTGCTTTACATGGAAAAAGCCTTACCCGCCGCGATCGTCCTCGCCTCTTGGATATCCTGCAGGGCACCTTGGGATTCCCCCCGGGCATTGCGCGCGGCCTGAGGAGCCCTGGCCAGTTCGGATTCTTTCTCCGTTAGACTCTGCTCCAAGGTCTCGCATTTCTTCACGGACTCTTGAAGCTCCTGCTCAACTTCAATAACCCTGGCCTCGCGCTTCTCATGAAGATCCTGCTCTGTGGCCGCCTTTTCCTTGGCCTCGGCAAGAGCCTTCCTCAGAGCCTCCACTTCGGTCATCGCCCTTGGAGCAAATAATGAAACATATTTTATCATGCTGAGAATTTGTTCGCACTGAACGCGAACAAGGCTTGCGCATACCTTGTTTTTCTTCCAATTGCCTTTTCAACTTGCCAAGTTCTTCTTCGGCCCGCTCCAGACTTTGATTAAGTCCGGAGACCTCCGCAGCATGAGAGGCAGCATCCGCTGCAGACTCCTTCTTATAAAAGAAGAGAGATAGATGTCATCAAGTGAGTCTTCATGAGAACATAAAATTGATCCTCTGCCCGGTCCTTTCTTGCACCGAACAGTGTATCAGGGGCTACTATCCATACTATGACACTCTTCGAAATCTCATAAAACATACCCCAAAGCCTCTTATAAGGCTGATACAGGCTTCGTTCAGTCCACTCTCAGCAGACTGAATCTCCTTAATCACCCCACCCATCAGGGCACGGTGTTCATCGACGATGGAGGCGCTCTTCAGCACCACCAACAAAACATCCGGCACCTCTGTCTGGACAGAGATTGCCGGTGGAACAGGCACGCCCCTTCTAGCCGAGGAAGGCTGCCTGCTTGATTCTGGAGCCGTATTGGTCTCCGGAATTGCGTCCGGCTGGGAGCCGAATTCAAGATGGCTCCCGCCGTCGACTCCCATGGGAATCTTCTCCCCCATGTCTCTGGCCCCCGAAGTTTAACCTCCAGGCGCCGCTTTGACGATCTCTTCCCCCCTCCTTGGTCGGGGTCCTTCTGGGACAAAGCCTCGACATTATTCACATGTTTAGGGGAAGGAGCCTTCGGGGGCGTCCCGCTCTCCATAGCATCCGAGCTCAGCAAATCCTCTGATGAGGATCGTTCGGTGAGGGACCTCACCGGTCTACAAAACATATAGCTCAGGTTAAAATATTATGCCACGATGAGTCTGGATGCATAAACGTGTTCGGATTTTATACTCACGAGTTCACCAGGGGCTGGGCCCTGGGATCCCACGCCGGGCTGCTTTCGGCGGCGGCAGTAGACTCTTCCGGAAGAGGAGCTTTTCACCTTTTAGGCGACTCGGCCTCCAAGTGTATGGAGGCCGCCCTCTTCTTTCTTCCCCCTGCTGGGGATTCATCTTCCTCCTCCTCGCCGTCCTCTTCGGAAGCAGAATGGACGTTGGAGCCTTCGGATATTGTGTCCGAAGTGTCGCGGCAACGAAGGCCGCCCGGGTCTTTTTGGCCTCCTTCTCGGTCTTCTTCTTCGGCGCCTTGTATGGCGCCGGGACCAGCATCTTCGTCAGAAGTGGGCCGGCCGTCTCTTCGGGCAACGGGGCCAGACAGTGGATCCGCCCCGCCTTCTTCGTCCAGCCCTAGGGGAGTTGAGGAAAACACATCAAGCATTTCCCTTGGGTTATGCGGGTAAAACACATAAAAACTTACCGAGCTTGCAGGGCGGGACAGTTGATACCCGCGGTTCTTGGCCGAGTCCGTCCATGATTTTCCGAACTTGAAAAGCACCTTCCAGATGTCTTCGCGCGAGGATCCAAAGAGCTTTCTCACGGTCTGGTGCTTGGCCGGATCGAATTCCCATATATTGCAAGTCTGGTGCTCACAAGGCAGGATCCGGTGAACTAACATCACCTGGACTACATTGACAAGTTTGATTTTCTTGTCTTCCATATCTTTAACGTGCGTCTGGAGCATAGACAGTTCGTCGGACGAAGACCAGTTCAGGCCCTTCTTGGGCCAGGACATAAGCCGCAGGGGGGCTACGGATCAGAACTCTAGAGCAGCGGCCCATTCCGTGTCGCGCGGCTCAGTGATGTAAAACCACTGCTGTTGCCACTCTTTGACGGAATCATTAAAAGTACCTGTTGGTCATGTGATGTTGGGCATCTTGCTCACCATGGCGCCCCCGCACTCGGCGTGCTCGCCACTCACCACCTTGGGCTTCACATTAAAGATCTTCAGCCATAAGCCGAAGTGTGGCGAGATGCGAAGAAAAGCCTCGCACACGATGATGAATGTCGAGATGTTGAGGAAGGAATTGGGGGATAGATCATGAAAATCGATCCCGTAATAATACATGATGCCGCGAACAAACTGGTGGAGGGGAAACCCTAGCCTGCGGAAAAAATGACGGAGGAATACAACCCTCTCTTGGGGTTCCGGAGTAGGGACGATCTGTCCCGCCTTCGGGAGACGGTGGCCGATTTTCTTGGCCAGATACCCAACCTCCCGAAGCTTTTTGATATGCTTCTCCTGCACGGTAGATGCCATCCACTTGCCTCCTGCTCCATATCCGGACATTTTCGGAAGGCCTTTGTGGGCGGAGAAGACGAATGCTCGGGCGCTGGAGCTCGGGCGAAGGGGAATGGATCGGGAAGAAGAAAGCATGGGTGCGAAAGGGAGTCCTTATCCCCTTAAAAAGGAAGCAGGGATTCTGCGCCTCCCCACTTGCCTGGTAAACTCACTTATTCCCCAAGCGCCATGATTGATGGCGCGGTTGGGTTACCCACACCCATATTGATGAGAATCCCGTGATAAGGGCACACGATCTCTGCTTCGACAAGACGTGCCAAGAATACCGCCTCGCAATATGTGCAGTAGCTGGTTGAGAAAAACGGTTTGAATAATGACCGGGCCATAGCGTGATGTCATGTTATAAAAAGTTGTCAACATATTAAGATTTGTGGAATAATATACTCTCTAAGGTAATATGTGGAATTTGTTTTACAGAGCCAGACACGATCCTTGTGTTCAAAATCTTCTATGGAGTATTCGGAGAAGGAACCCGCCTTGCAATGCTGAAGACAATCTGCGCGCCGGACTCATCGTCATTGAAGCCTGGTTCAGGGGCTATTGAGGCAGTCCTGGATTAGGGGGTCCTCGGACAGTCGGACTATATACTTTGGGCAGACTGTTGGACTATGAAGATACAAGATTGAAGACTTCATCCTGTGTTCGGGTGGGACTCTCCTTTGCGTGGAAGGCAAGCTTGGCAATTCGGATATGTAGATCTCCTCCCTTGTAACCGACTTTGTGTAACCCTAGCCCCCTTCGGTGTCTATATAAACTGGAGGGTTTAGTCCGTAGGATAACAACAATCATAATCATAGGCTAGCTTCTAGGGTTTAGCCTCTATGATCTCGGGGTAGATCAACTCTTGTAATACTCATATCATCAAGATCAATCAAGTAGGAAGTATGGTATTACCTCCACCGAGAGGGCCCGAATCTGGGTAAACATTGTGTCCCCTGCCTCCTGTTACCATCCGCCTTAGATGCACAGTTCAGGAGCCCCTACTCGAGATTCACCGGTTTTGACACCGACAGTGAGAATAACCCACCTAGCATGGAAGATACTGACAACCCCTAGTCTCTACATGAGCGATTCGGGCATACAAAACAGATTATTAGTTGAGGTCTTAGAGTTTGGCACATGCAAATTTACTTGGAATGGCAGGTAAATACCACATATAGGTAGGTACGGTGGACTCATATGGAACAACTTTGGGTTTATGGAAATGGATGCACAAGCAGTATTCCCGCTTAGTACAAGTGAAGGCTAGCAGAAGATTGGGGAGCGACCAACTAGAGAGCGACAACAGTCATAAACATGCCTTGAGATTAACCAACATTGAGTGCAAGCATGAGTAGGATATAAATCAACATGAACATAAATATCATGGAGGCTATGTTCATTTTGATTCAACTACATGCGTGAACAAGTCAAGCCACTCAAATCATTCAAAGGAGGATACCATTCTATCATACTACATCACAACCATTTTAAAAGCATGTTGGCATGCAAGTTAAACCATTATAAACTCCTAGCTGATTTAAGAATGGCATGAGTGACTATAATCTCTAATTGTCATTGCAAACATGTTTCATTCATAATGGGCTGAATCAAGAACGATGAACTAATCATATTTACAGAAACAAAATAGGTCGACTTCATACTAGCTTTTCCTCATCTCAATCATTTCATCATATGTCGTCATTATTGCCTTTCACTTTCATGACCGAATGGTGTGGACAATAATAATAGTGCACGTGCATTGGACTAAGCTGGAATCTGGAAACATTTATTCAAAGGAGAAGACAAGATAATATGGGCTCTTTGTTAGATCAACAATAATTCCTATGAGAGCCACTCGACATTTTCATCGTGGTATTCTCGTCTCGACCCAAAGAAAGGAAAAGGAATTTCAAAGAAAAACACTGAAATATTTTTGGATATTTTGATTTTTTGAAGAAATTAAAACAAGAACGAGAAAAAAAACTATTTACATGGGAAAGCTCCCAACAAGCAAAAAGAAGAACGAGAAATCTTTTTGGGTTTTCTCTAATACTACTACTACTAAACAATGATAGGAAAACTAAAAAGAAACTACAACTAATATTTTTGGATTTTCTCAAAGTTTTTCAAACACACGAGAAGAAAGCAGGAAAAACAAAATAAACTAGCATGGATAATACAATGAAAACGTATGAACACCGACAACTGGAATGAGTGTGAACATGAATGTAATGTCGGTGAGAAATGCATAATCCCCCAAGATTAGTCTTTTGGCCTAAGTTGGTCTATGGCCACGACTGGCCTGGTGGATATCGAAAGTTGTAGTCGAGGTCATACTGTGTTGGGGATATAACTACTGGATGTGAACCACCCAGGAGGGGCCGGGTCATACCACTGGCGTCTTACCAATGAAGATGGTGGATCATACAAGCCTGTTGACGGCCCAAAACCAAGTGGCGACTTGAGGCCCAAGAGGGTGAACCGCCATATGTTTATGACTTGTTTTGTAAGGCAAGCGTAGTAATCACCGAGCCGGACACGTTGTGTATTAGCCGGCCGGGACTCTGTGAGCCACCGTGCGTTTACCTGTGTATATAAAGGGACGACCCGACGGTGGTTTAGGGAAAGAAACAAGAGATCGAGAACTAGGTCAAGCGTATTCGCTCCCTGGTAATCGAAACCCAAGAAATAGAATCCCAAACTTGAGTAGGCCTTCACTGCAAGGGGCCGAACTAGTATAAACTCCCTGAGTCCTTTGTCTCGTCTAACCCCTTAAAGCTAACCTAGTTGCGATGGATTCATGACTAAGTACTTCTACTAGGACATCTGCCGTGTCAACTCCACGATAGTTGGCGCCCACCGTGGGGCCAGCGCATGGTGGTTTCGAGTTCTTAAAGGGCAGCTTCGAAGGGATCAAGGGATACGGTGTGGGCCGGATGACCAAGAGTCGTCGTGGAAATCTCAACATCGACGATGCAGGCTGGGGCCCCGAGGCCGGCTCAATTGAGTACGGGTACCGGGGCCCCTTCGGCGGAATCCACGTCTTCACCGGCAAGATCGTCGAACCGGGCCCTGAGCTAGACACCTGCACCAATATCATCAGGAAGGCTCAGCGTGCATGACCCGCCCGAGTTCAACCTGCCGCGATGCACGCCTTTGTTGGTTTTATCCATGGGGCAGAACTTGAGGAATTATTGTATCTCGTGGTGAGACGACCATCAATTCTGATGGCGAATCGTCTACCGACGAGGCTAATTCAATGTATCAATTGGAAGACGGCCGGCTTGGGGCCTATTCCGATGGCGACAGTATTCCAGACCCCTATGAGCCGCCGAACAGGGTTGCGATCTTCATGGCCGGTACACTGCCGGCGCTCAATTCATCAACCGCCGTGGCTATTACCCCAAGCTCAGCTGCTGCGATGATGGTTGTTGCTAGTGGTACTGCACTCCTGCCGGCTCAAGCTTTGACAGAGTTATTAGAGGCATTGGCGACTTTGATGGGGGTGGAGGTAACCCAGACAACCAGGAACAACACAAGGTGGATGTGGCAAAGATGCGAGATGAGATAGCTCAAGCCAAGGAAGAGCTAGCGGCTGAAAATGCTAGGATGGCTACAGAACGAGCGGCTTTGGAGGCCCAGGCACAGCGGATTCAGGCAGACTCTTTCCGGCTCACCTTGGATCAAAACACCTCAAATGAGTTCATGAGGAGGAGGCACCAGAGTTGTTTACGCCTGGTTTATGATGCGAGAAATCTCTTCAACACGCCTGGTCCAAGTACCATCAACCCGCCGATGGTGAACTGGGCGGCCGAAGCACGTGTGACTGGAGCGCTGGTTCAGCCGCGCGCGATGGATCTGCCTCGTCTGGATGTGACTCCGCCTCAGCATGTGCCGACACCACTGGGTCATTATTCTAATCCTTTGGATAATATGCTTACCGCACCATCACGATTGGCGGCTCTTTTAGTAGAAGGCGAGTCTCCAGTCGTGATAGAGAAGCGGAGGGCCAGAGAGCTCCTTCAGAAGGCTGTAGCTCAACACACGGCTTATTCGTGTAGCCGCGAACGGATTCATTCAACCCTATGTCCAAGCCGGAGCTATAACAGGCATATCGAATCGCTCACAGTTTCAAGCGGTGAACAGCATCATAACCAGTCTCGTGGGCATGACCCGGTGTGCGATGGTAATAATGCCATGGCTTTAGTGGATCAGGGCAAAGCGCATCGAGAGGCGGAACTGGCGGCTCAACAGCAATCTCTGGTTTATCCATCAACATTTGTGGAGACAGGAGTGACCTCTAGAACCCTGGGTGTGCCGTGTTTGGTACTGGCTCTTCGCAACGAGCGTCTATCCAAAGATTTCAAGGGCCCTTGGAAGGTGCCTAATTACATGGCGGATCAACCCCTGGAAACTTTGATCGAAAGCTATGAGATGGCCATGGAGATGTTGGATGTCAGTGATGCTACATGTGCTAAGTATTTCACCATGATGTTGGATGGGCCGGCTCGTACTTGGTTGAAAGGGCTTCCTGCTAATTCCATTAAGTCATGGGCAGAGTTGAAGGCCCGTTTTATCCAGAATTTTAATGACACATGCAAGCAGCCTATGTCAATCCTGGATTTGGATTCTTGTGTCCAAGGTGAGGGCGAGTCAACAACCCATTGGGTACGCTGGATCTCAGTCGTTATACATTCTTTGGATAGTATTAATTCCGGATCAGCAGTCCTGATGTTGGAGAAGAATTGTCATTTCCTTCTGATGAAGCAGAAGCTGGGGCGGCTTAAACGCCACTGTAATGACATGGCAGAGCTAATGGAAGCTCTAGTTAAATATGCCGACTCTGGTAGTACCAAGGACCCCGAGTCTGATGATGAGAAGCTGGGTAAGGGAAAGAAGAGGAGCAATACGAGAGGGCATCAGCATAACTCGGCAAGTCAAGGCGGCAATGGTAAGTGCAAGGCTGATGGCAGCTTGGATTTTGTGGCTAACACCGATATGCAAAGTAATAATTGGCGTCGCAAGGGAAAACCCCCACCTCGGTTTGGAGGACCTAAATTCGACGTTGAGGCGATGATGAATCAGCCTTGCCCAAAGCATGGTACACACGAAAAGCCGGCCACTCACCTCTGGAAGGATTTCTTCATTATGAAGGAGCATAGAAATTCCATTTTTTTCTAGAACAATCATGGAACGAACAGCGGCTCAGGATCCTGCTCTCACGGTCCTAGTTTTGGTGGTGGCGGTTCAAATTCTGGTTTCTAGGGCCAAGGCAACCAGGGTGGTTTTAATCAGCAGTCTGGTCAAGGGAATCAGCAGCAGCAGTCTAGTTATCAGAGTAACCTAAAGCAGTTGAATAGTGGACAGTACCACGTCTTCACCATGAGTTTGTGTAAACGGGATCAGAAGCTCCATAAAAGGGCAGTGAACACAGTTGAACCGACAATTCCTGATTACTTACGATGGTCTAAACATCCTATCCTTTGGAGTCGTGAGGATCACCCGGCCCGGGCTGATAATCTGGGCCACTTAGCTCTGGTGGTGGCGCCTTAGGTTGGAGGGTACAGATTCATGAAGGTACTCATGGATGGGGGCACCATCATCAACATTCTTTACTATGAAACCTTTCGTCACATGAGCTTGACTAACAAAGATAATAAGCCATCGAACACTGTTTTTCATGGCGTGGTGCCTGGTAAGTCAGCATATCTAGTGGGCAAGATATCTTTGGAAGTGGACTTTGGTGATGATCATGATTCCAGATGGAGATGTTGACTTTTGAGGTGGTTAAAATCAAGAGCCCTTATCATGCTCTGTTTGGGCGGCCGACTTATGCTAAGTTCATGGCAAGGTCGTGTTATGTCTATTTGCAGCTCAAGATGCCGGGTTACAAGGGTACTATTACAGTGCATGGGAGTCAGAAGATAGCCTTGGAGTGTGAAGAAGGTGATGTTGCTTATGTTGAGTCTGTCTGTGCAACATAAGAGTTGAAATTTTACAAGGATAATGTTGGCCTGACCGATATGACATCTTTGAAGAAGCCAACCACAGAGCATAACCCCTTGTTGAAATTTAAATCAGCTGATGATACTAAGCTAGTTGACTTTGTGCTTGGCGATTCATCCAAGCAGTTTAGTATCAGTGTTAATTTGGATCAGAAATAGGAGAGCGCGCTCATCGAGTTCATCCGTGAGAACCGGGACATCTTTGCATGGAAACCTTTAGACATGCCAGGTGTACCGAGGGAACTCGCTGAGCACACTCTCAATATTGATTCAAAATTTAAACTGGTCAAGCAATTCCTTTGCCGTTTCAATGAAGAAAGGCACAAGGCCATTGGTGAAGAAGTGGCCCGCCTCTTGGCGGCTGGGTTTATTGGTGAAGTTTTTCATCCTGAGTGGTTGGCTAACCCGGTGCTGGTGCTTAAGAAAAATGGTACTTGGCATATGTGTGTGGATTACACAGACTTAAACAAGGCTTGCCCGACTGATCCTTTCGCTCTTCCCCGTATTGATCAGATCATTGATGCTATGGCAGGTTGTGAGTGTTTGAGCTTTTTGGATGCTTACTCTGGTTATCATCATATCAAGATGGCGGTTAAGGACTAGGAGAAGACAACTTCCATTGCTCCCTTTGGAGCCTTCTGTTACATGTCTATGCCTTTTGGGCTCAAGAGTGCCCAGGCGACTTAGAAACGTGTGTGCAAAATTGCCTTCATAATCAAATTGGGCGCAATGTTCATGCTTATGTGGATGATATTGTGGTGAAATCCAGGAAGAAGGAAACCCTGATAGATGATCTGAAGGAGACCTTTGACAATCTCCGGGTCTACAAGTTGATGCTTAACCCGGCCAAATGTGTCTTCGGTGTGCCAGCAGGCAAGCTCTTGGGTTTTCTGGTTTCTGAAAGAGGCATTGAAGCTAACCCGGAAAAGATCAAGGCTATCACTTCCTTGGCTAAACCGGCATGTATTAATGATGTTCAGCGTCTGGTGGGTTGTATTGCAGTCTTGAACTGGTTCATAAGCCGGTTGGGATAAAAAGCTATCCCTCTATACCCGATGACGAAGAAAACATATCACTTTGTCTGGAGTGATGCTACTGATCAAGCATTTGAAGCCTTGAAGAAACAGTTAGCTGAACCACTGGTTCATGCTGCTCCCATTGATAAAGAGCCCTTGTTGTTCTATGTGGCTGGCAATAGCCGAGCTGTCAGCGTGGCAATCATTGTAGAAAGGAAGGAATCAGGGAAGGAGTATTCGGTTCAACGTCCGGTTTATTACATCAGTGAGGTGCTCATTGAGTCCAAGCAGAGGTATCCGCATTGACAGAAGCTGGTATATGGGGTGTTCATCGCCAGTCGAAAAGCTCAGGCATTATTTCCTTGGTCATCCCATCACTGTGGTTAGTTCTGCTCCCTTAGGCGATATTATTGAAAACAGAGAGGCCACATGCCGGGTAGCCAAGTGGGCCATTGAACTTGGACCCCATGGTTTGAAGTATATGCCTCGCACAACCAGCAAGTCTCAAGCACTTGTGGATTTCATCAATGATTGGACAGAACTGTAGATGCCCGATGAGAAGCAGGATAGCACATATTGGACTATTCACTTTGATGGATCCAGGCATCTAGAAAGCTCGGGGGCTGGAGTTATTTTGACTTCCCCATGAGGTGATAAATTTTGTTATGTCTTAAGATTGATGTTCCCTTGTACTCACAATGCAGATGAGTATGAAGCCTTACTCCATGGTCTTTGGATGGCTAAGGAGATGAATCTAAGCTGGGTGAGGTGTTTTGATGACTCAGATTTAGTGGCTCAGCAAGTTTCATGCACTTGGGATTCTAAGGATCCACTCATGGCGGCTTACCGCGGCGAGGTTGATGCTATTGCTGGTCATTTCAAAGGTTATCAAGTGGAACATGTTGATCGCAGGAAAAATGAAGCGGATGATGCTTTGAGCCGGTTAGGGTCCCAGCGTAAGCCGGTGCCACCTAACATTTTCCTTGATATTCTGCATAACCCTTCAGTTTAATTGCCTATGGAGGAAGATCTTGCTATTCCTGACAAGGAGGCACAATTGGTGGCGGCTCTCCATGCTATTCCTGATTGGACAGTTCCATATTTGACTTATATGGTCCGGGGCGAGTTACCTGAAGATGAAACTTTAGCCTGGCAGATAACCTGATGGTCTAAGTCAATGACTATTGTCAATGGGGAGTTGCATCATCACAGTGTTACAGGGGCGTTTCAACGTTGTGTTTCTCCTGAAGAAGGCCGTGAGATCCTACAAGAGATTCATGAAGGAGATTGTGGTCATCATGCCGGCTCTAAGTCTCTCGTGGCCAAGGATTTTCGTTATGGGTTTTATTGGCTGACGGCTCATGCTGATGTAGAAGATTTGGTCAGTAAATGTGATGGCTGTCAGAAATTTTCAAGACGAGCTCATGTTCCCGCTCAAGAATTGCAGATGATTCCAATTACTTGGCCGTTTGCTATCTGGGGGCTAGATATGGTTAGACCTTTTAAACGGTCCAAAGATAAAAAGACCCATCTTTTGGTGGCGGTTGACAAATTCACAAAGTGGGTTGAGGCAGAACCGGTCAGTAAGTGTGACGGGGCAACAACGGTTCAGTTCATCAAGAAGGTGATTTTCCGTTTTGGCTTTCCCCATAGCATTATAACAGATAATGGCACTAATCTGTCTAAAGGTGCTATGAAAGAGTTTTGTTAACGAGAGCATATTCGACTTTATGTGTCATCCGTGGCTCACCCCTAGTCCAATGGTCAAGCTGAGAGAGCCAATCAAGAAATTTTGGGAGGCATCAGTCCCCGACTTATGGTCCCTTTATAGAGAACACTGGGTTGTTGGGTGGAGGAATTATCCTAAGCGTTGTGGAACATCAATACCACCCCAACAGATCTATGGGTTACATGCCTTTCTTCATGGTTTACGGAGCAAAGGCGGTTCTCCCTAGTGACATCCGTCATGACTCGCCCTGTGTGGCGGCTTATGTTGAAGCGGATAATGAAAAAGCATGTCAGGATGCTATTGACCTGTTGGATGAGGAGCGTGACCTTGAGGCGGCTCGTTCGGTGATTTACCAGCAAGATTTACACCGTTATCATAGCCGTCGGGTTAAAACCAGGACCTTTCAAGAAGGCGATTTGGTGCTCCAACTTATCCAGGATCAAACTGATATGCACAAGCTATCCCCACCTTGGGAAGGGCCCTTTCTAGTCAACAAAAAACTGAATAATGGGTCATACTACCTTATCGATGTTCGAGACCACAAGGACTCACGCACGTCGTAGGAGGAGACCCGCCGGCCGTGGAATATTGCCCATCTTCGGCCTTATTACACGTGACCCACCAGCTCTTGTGATGTACATATTTTGACAATGTATATATTATGATGAATATAATAAAACCGGCATCCCTGATAATTCAGGCCCTCTGTCTTTTCATTTATGAGAATAATGAGTCTTTATTTTTACTTCATATGATTACTTGGGGGCTTCCTGCTCATTGAGCATAGCTATGACTATCCTCTTGACCCGGCTTCTATGCCATGATTACTAATTATTTGGGGGCTTCCTGCTCATTGAGCATAGCTATGACTACCCTACTAATCCGGGTTGTACGCCTGTAATGAAACATTACTTGGGAGCTCCTTGTTAATGAACAGAGCTTTGTTGACCCTTGTAATAGGCTTGGACGCCAGGTGTATTCACCAAAAAATCTGGGTTATCCTGCCTTTGTAAGTCTGCCACTCCGCCCAGGTATTCCTGGAATGACTTGCCGCACTCTTGACAGTCAATCTTATAAAGACCCTGAACTTGTCAAAGTTAAAACGGCGATTGGTCATGTGAGGCCCGTCTTACAAGGTTTGAATGAAGGTTTAACTCAGCGGCTGTGCGGCCCTTGAACAACACTTGATTTTGAGGCTTGGCAGCCCATGAAAGCCTTGTGTTTATGATTTATATTTGATTTGAACACTTTCTGAGATTCATCTCTTGTGACATATCAATGCATGGTTGAAAACCGATGAGGGCCATGTTGCCTTATGGTTCATGCATGACTTTATCCGAGTGTTATTAAGCCAGCCTGGTTATGGACTTTTAGTCACCAGGGTATAATGATTATGTGCTTAGAGCGATGTACTCTATGTTTTGGGATGCTACCCCTTGCTGCATGTGGTGCAGTAAGCCGGCGGTATGAGTAAATTGAACACGGCATTGTACTTCTGTCTTTAGGCTATTACCGTTACTACACGGCGCATGATAAGTCGGCAATATGAACAAATATCACAGGTATGATATTTATTTATGATTATATGAAGGTTTGACAAACCGGCCCTGACTATGGACTATTTAGTCATCAGTGGTTTTTTGGGTACTATGACCCGCCCTGGGGTAAACCGCCAGGGCACTTGTTATCTGTTTATGTGTAGGGAAAAATGACAAATCAGACCTGCATAATTGCTAATACTATAAAGCATAAGTGGCAGATCTTCAAATGATGGATCAGCAGTGTTATGCAGGAAAAATGTGAACGATGGCACGACAGATAAATGTTTAACTAGCCTATTACATGGCTCCGAGAGCCCACATGAATAAGTATTTTTTCAAACAACGCCTAATGATGCAGGTTCTGAACCGGCCAGCGGATTAGTTCTCCTGGTCTTGGTGGCTTGAAGCTTCCGGGTTATCCCGCGCCAGTTCTTCTTCTCCCTCCACTGTCTGGAAGTCACGCGATGACCAGTTGATGCCAGTCAAGGCTTGAAATTCAGCTTCATCATCGACAAGCTCAGACGAATCAATTTCAGGGGCAAAAGTGTGCTTACGGATTGGAGGGATAAGATCTGCAATCTTGTAAGCCAGTGTAGGCATTTTCTGGTTTTCGGCAGTATAAGCTGCCTGGTATTTGGACAGACATGTTTCTTCAGCAAGCAGGCTCGCTAATGGATGCATCTCTTTCACACAAGCAGTAAAGTCTTTCTTGTCAAAAGGAGACCCGTCCTATTTTAAACTGGGGCAGCTAGTGGCTAGCTCGGTCGGGTCTAATTCTGACTGCCATGCCTTTGCCCGGCTTAAAGCCGTAATGGCACCGGCTCTAGCAGCAGACCGTTTGTTCTCCTCAATCCTCGCAGGCAAGACATAAAGTTGGCTTAAGACATTGCTAAGAAGAGATGGTGCTTGCTTGCTTGGGGAGATGGTGGCTATTGTGCGCTGAGCTCCAGTATATAGTTATTCAACTAATGTGTAAATCGCCTTGAGCTTAATCAACATTTCCTTCCCAAGGTTGCTTCTTCTCGGACCTGGATGGCATATTATGATTAAGTCACCTGACGGTTTACCGCATGGAGGATGGAAAAGTCATTGCACTATAAAAGATCTTACCAAAGATAGCAAAGGTCATCTAACTGATATGCTGCTTTAAGCAAGTAAGTTCAGTGGTAACCTCCTCGAGTGAGGCGTCAACTTTTTCAGCCCTTTGGATCAGGGCATCTTTCTCTTCAGCCCAGGTGGCTCTCTTAGTATTAAACTCAGTTTTGAGTTTTTCGTTTTCATTCAAGCTAGACTTGAACTTGGAGTCAGCCTTCCGGGTTTCAGCTTCTTGTGCTTCAAGCCGGGTTTTCAAATCAGTCAGCTGAGATTGAAATTGACTGGATGCTTCCTGAAATAAAAGGTCAAAACAAATATGCACAGTTATGAAACAATATATATTGATAAAGTCCCAAGCCCTTTGCAAGCAATAGGACTTGGCACTTGGGGGCTAATGGGTGCAGAAAGTTTCTTTATGAAGAAGTATATATTTATAAGCGCCAAGACCTTTGCAAGCAATAACACTTGGCACTTGGGGGCTAATGGATGCAAAGTTTATTTTATGATGTAATGGAATATGACCCCGGTTCATCATTTGTTTGAGTTGCCCGGTTTGCAAGGGTTACTGGATGAGATTTTTTAACAGTGATAAGTCCTGGTTTATTCAGATGGATTCAACCGGCCCTTGGGGACTATAGCTGCAAAGTTGATCGCTATTAGCTAAAGAACCGGCTCAACCTAATAGTTTAAGCTGGCCCTAGGGGTTACATGTGTAAAGATGATTTTTGAAAGTCCCAACTTATCTTTATAAGTTTAAGCCGGCCCTTGGGGGCTACAGGTTTTGATGCAGATGCACAACTAAAAGTCTATCTACACAAGTCTATAGTATATTTTATTCTATCATATTCAGTAGACTTAGGGGCTAAAGGAATATATCTCATATGAGAGCAAGGATTGATACCTCATGTTTCTGATGCATGTGCTTGACCATGTCAATCTCTAGACGACGGTTGCTGTGTACTTGATTCAGATAATGGGAGAGGGTTTCACTAATAGTCAGTTGAGAATATTTGGCCATGTCAAATTTGACCTTGCGCCTCTCAATCAATTCTTCCTTGGCAGAGTGCTTTGCAAGAGCAATGGGATTCCCCGGTTCTTGAAAACCAGTGCCAGTGATCAGAATTTCCTCAGTGTTTGGTTCGGAAGGCTTGATTGGGCTTGGCCGTTCAGCACCCAAGGGATCGGCAACTGGATGATCAGCAGAGCCACCATGGTTTTCTGGTGGCAGGTCATCAGCAGGTTCCTCCGGGTGTTGCACAGAGGCCTCAGATATTGGAGCTTGTTCTCCGGTTCATGAGGCTTGGGGTCTTCTGCGGGATTCTTAATTTTGGCCTTTTTACTAGGCTTTGCTTTCCCACTACAAGAGGATTCAAAAAGTCAGTATGAGTCTAGTGATGTTGAAAAACACAGATAAAGTTGGTACCCAGGGGCAATCTTGAAAGCCGGAAGCAAAGTCTGAGATGAATCGCCAGACGAAGAGAGGACCCCTGATAATTTAAGTCAGAAGGATTAAAGGCTTGATGAATAAGACCTACTTTAGAATAAATAAAGTTATAATTTTGAAGTACCTCATTCCGGCTTTTGCGTGGTGCTGGCGTGTTAGGTAAGCCAGAGGAAAGTTCTCCGCCTCCACTCGTCTGGGTTCTGCGCCGGTTCTCATGCTGTTGTTGCTTCAAAATAAAGTTGGGATCCAAGTGAGCTAAAGGTTTAGAAAACCTTACTTTCTGGATCACTCGTCGAATTTTCTGTCTTGGCAAGGGCTCTGAGTCAGAGGAAATAATAGTTACCTCGTCATCACCCGCCTGGCTGGTTTCTGCATGATCCTGATAGCAATCAGTGTCAACAAGATGGATGAAAAAAGAGTCAATGGAATCAAGGTCTACCTCCGACTCATTGTCATCGTCCAAGTTAAACATATCAGAAGCAGTGGATTTCTTTTTGTTCTTCACGGCTTTGGTCTTAGCCCTGGCCTTCTTGGCGGCTTTCTCATCATATTTCTTATCCCAAAAAGAGGATCCAGCCTGCGAAAAATTATAATAAAGGTTAGGGATTTCCAGGTTCTATGAACAATGAAGTAAAGTATATAAATCGGACAGACTTACATCCGGTGCCGGGTTAAGTGTGTAGAAGGGATTCAGACCCACTTTACTACAGCTCTCCAAGCTTTCATTGAGAAGAGTCTTGATCATCTCATCGATGTCTTTATCAGACAAACGCGTTGAATTACAACGTAGTGGATCTTTGGCGTCGCCAGTATATGTACACATTAAACCGGAACGACGACTTAAAGGTATGATCCTCCAAGCCACACAGCACCGAACCAGATCAACCCCGGTTAATCCATTGCCCAATAATGCCCTAACCTTTGAGAAGGTAGGTGCGAGTTTGGCCCGTTTAGTAGTGGTAAGCTGGTCGGGAAGAGGGTGTTTCGGGTGGAGCAGCTGATCACGGAAGCCTGGCAAAGGGTTTTCATCAGCAGGAGAGGTATCTTTACAGTAGAACCAAGTTTGATTCCAATCCTTGGGATGGCTTGGAAGCTGAGCATATGGGAAAATGGCGTCTCTGCATCGCTGAATTAAGATTCCTCCAAGTTCTTGGCTAGGCTCGTTGGTGAATTCATTTTGGCGGTTCAAGTAAAAATATTCTCTAAAGTGGTCAACACTAGGTTCTTCTTGAAGGTATACTTCACAAAAGAATTGGAAATTGTAGATGTTGGAAACAGAATTGGGTCCGATGTCTTGGGGATGAAGTTGTAGAAAATGTAGAACATCATGGAAGAATTTTGACCCGGGCGGCGAGAAGCCCCAGTTCATGTGATCAGTGAAAATGATAACTTCATCGTCCTATGGTTGAGGTTTGACTTCGTTAGGTTTCGGAGCACGCCAGTGAATGATGTTTTTGCCGGCAAAAAGCCAATCTTCACATACTATTGGAGCATTGCCTCATTAACAATGGACGGGACACAGTCACATGATGTGACAGTCTTAGTCATGATTGAGTGCACGACCTACATAAGGCGATTCAAGATGTTATTAAACCGACAAGTGTTTGGTGACTTACAAGTTATTTTTTACACCACTGAACAAGGTTAATGGTTATGAAGATACAATTCGGAGTATGCGGATTGTTAAAGCGGAGGACTGAAGTATGAGGATGAATAAGCCGACCTGGTTAAACCGGAAGGATATTGCCGGATTATTATCTTGGGTGGATGATGGCGGCTTAAACGGGGCCTAATGTTATATGATGGGTCATGGTTACTGTCATAAGCCGCCATGGCAGTTTTGGTGCTTCGAATCTATCAATTGAAAAATTTATTAAGTGGTGGACAAATAGTTTTCACAAGCTAAAGCTATAATTTCGGATCTATGGAAATTCAGAAAGGACAGTGAAATTAAACCTAAGGTGGTGGCAGTGGAAAGCTTTGATGCTCGGGTGTGATCTTTATATGGAGAGATGCTATTCTAATGATGATGTTAAAACTACTTCCGCATAAGATTTATGGCCATCCAGATTAAAAGCTATCAGAGTTGATGGAAACAATGCAGGAACGGCAAGAACACTGACGAAAGGCCCGAACCCTAATAAATATCTGAGATGAAAAGGGGAGGAGCACTTACAGGTGAGGAGGAGCAGCGGTGGCGCGCCGGAGTTTTCTGGTACGATCAGGTTGATGCAGCGGCCTGGGTTGACCCAGCGGGCGGAGGTCGCGATGGCGGAGCTCGAGTACTGGTGCGGCTGTGCGAACGAGGAAGACGAAGGAGGAAGCGAGGGGAAAAATGATAAAGACCCCTGTCCCTATTTATAAGGGGGTGAGTACAAGGCATGCACGAGAATCGAGGAGGCCGAAATCATCATGTCGCTATATGGACGCCTCGATTTTCGGGATGTTTATTAAGATAAGGATCAGTAAAGATATCCTGGGTCTCGTGCAAAGTTAAGGCAAGATGATGTCATGGCGATTTAAGAAGATTTTAAGATCTGACGTCATGGCGGGTTACAACAAAGTTCATCAAATAAGCGATGCAAGATTTTGACAAATCAGGTATTGGGGATTGACATCAACAAGTTCAAATCAACCTGGGGCCTAATGTTAGGGATATAACTACTGGATATGAACCGCCCAGGAGGGGCCGTGTCATACCACTAGCGGCTTACCAATGAAGATGGAGGATCATAAAAGCCCATTGACAACCCAAGACCCAGTGGCGACTTGAGCCCCAAGAGGGTGAACCGCCATATGTTTATGACTTGTTTTGTAAGGCAAGCCTAGTTAGTCACCGAGCCGGACACATTGTGTATGAGCCGTCCGGGACTCTGTGAGCCGCCGGGCGTCTACCTGTGTATATAAAGGGACGACCCGACGACGGTTTAGGGCAAGAAACAACAGATCAAGAACTAGGTCAAGCATATTCGCTCCCTGGTAATCGAAACCCAAGCAATACAATCCCAAACTGGAGTAGCCCTTTACCTTCACCGCAAGGGGCCGAACCAGTATAAACTCCCTGAGTGCTTTGTCCCATCTAACCCATTTAAACTAACCTAGTTGCGATGGCTCCACGACTAAGTCCTTTTGCTAGGACATCTGCTGTGTCAACACCACGACACACTGGGATGCGGCAGCTACTGCCTGAAGTGCTGTAGCATGGAGGCGAGCGACATCCACCTCTCTCTCATACTTGTTCGCCTCCTCTCTAGTTATAAAATATCTCCCTTTTACCTAAAAGTTAAAGAAGGCAGGAGCAGAAAAGAGTAATATGGACAACATGCTGCCAGTCAAAGATTAGTCGGTACAGGAGGGACTGTTCGTTCCTCACAAGAAATTGGTAGCGTACCAAAGCATTATAATCAAGGAAAGAAGGTGGTAACTCAATGTCATTCCCCTTTCTGGGTACCCCGAGATAATTACCTAAGCGGGTGGCATAAATCCCACCAAAGAAATCTCCATCCTTAGCATTAAGGTGTAACTTGCTTACAATAATAGCCCCCAAGTTATATCATTTATCACCCATTATCACACACTTTAGGACACTAAGGTCCGATGCACAAAGGTGGCCATGATCATGTTTACCATTATTAATGCATCTTCCTATAAAGAGAGCAAAATAATGTATGACGGGAAAATGAATGCTCCCCATGGAAGCTTGTGTAATATTTCTTGTTTCTTCCACAGTAATGCTAGCAAGGAAATCATTATACTCAGTTTTGCGAGTGTCACTAAGAATGCCCCCTAGTGGAATTTTTCATGCATCACTAAAATCTTCAAGGTCCATGGTATACGATTTATCATATAGATCAAATAAAATAGTATGAGTATTGTGCTGGGATGTAAATTTAAATCTTCGCACAAATGAATTGGTGAGTTGATAGTATTGACGACACTTATCTGAAACAAAGCCCTCAAGTTCGGCATTTTGTATGTACACATCAAACTCCTCCTTGAAACCTGCATGAACAATGAATTTATCTGATGGCCATTCGCAAGGCCGTACTTGAGCTTCCTTTGGTGGTTCAAGATCTGGTTCACGCATCGCGCGCCTTGGGGGTTGCTTCCTTCAGGAACCAACTTGGTAAATTTTCCTAAACATTTTTCTTCCTCTGAAATTTTTAGTGACTCAAAATAAAAGTGAACCAAACTCAACAAGATTCATAGCAACTACTCCTACAAGTGCCTAGGGGCTACATCATGCATCAAAACTACTTTGGGCCATATAAATTTGACATGCAAGCTCAAGAACAAGGTCTCCACAACAGCAAAACAATTGCAATAAATAAAGCACTAGAACAAAAATTAATTGGACCATTGGAGGAGTCACATACTGAAGAACAGTCCCCCAAAACAGTTTTGCAAATGGAGCTTTGCACAAGGAGATCGAAAATGGCAGCAAGATGAGCTAGAACACGTGTTTGAGCAACAGGATATTTTTTTCTAGAGGAAGACGAAGAGTGGATGGGTGCTGGAACAAGTGAGGGGGGCCTACGTGGGACCAACAAGGCAGGGGGCGCGCCCAGGGTGGTAGGGCACGCCCTCCACCCTCGTGGTCCACAGGTGTAATCCCCTGGTGTGTTCTTAGTGCCAAAAATTCATAAATATTCTATAAAAAATCATACTAAATTTTCAGGGCATTTGGAGAACTTTTATTTTTGAGGCATTTTTTTATTGCACGGATAATTCAGAAAACAGATGAGTAATACCATTTTTTCTTTATATATTCTAAATAGCAGAAGTTAAAAAGTAGGTACATAAATTTGTGCTTTCTAAGTTCATCCATCCCATGCCCATCAAAAGGAATCCGTTAACAAGGTTGATCAAGTCTTATTAACAAACTTCTTCCGAATGACATGAAACTGGAGAATTTTCGAATAACACCAGGTTACCTCAACGGGGATATGCACGCCCCCAACAATAAGAATATCATATTTCTTTCTGACAGTAGGAAGAGGGAATTCAAAACCTCCAATAGTAATAGTTGAAAATTTTCCAATAGAATTGATTCTATGAACTTGAGGTTGTTTCTTTGGAAAGTGTACTATATGCTCATTACCATTAACAAGAAAAGTGACATTGCCTTTGGTGCAATCAATAACAGCCCCTGAAGTATTAAAAAAGGGTCTACCAAGGTTGATTGACATACTGTCGTCCTCGGGAATATCAAGAATAACAAAGTCCGTTAAGATAGTAACGTTTGCAACCACAACAGGCACATCCTCACAAATACCGATGGGTATAGTAGTTGATTTATCAGCCATTTGCTAAGAGATTTCAGTAGGTGTCAACTTATTCAATTCAAGTCTATGATACAAAGAGAAAGGCATAACACTAACACCAGCTCCAAGATCACATAAATCAGTTTAAACAATGTTTCTTTTGATGGAGCATGGTATAGTTGGTACACCTAGGTCTCCTAGCTTCTTTGGTATTCCACCCTTAAAATTATAATTAGCAAGCATGGTGGAAATTTCAGCTTCCGGTATCTTTCTTTTATTTGTAACAATATCTTTCATATACTTAGCATAAGGAGACATTTTTAGAATATCAGTCAAGCGCATATGCAAAAAGACAGGTCTAAGCATTTCAACAAAGTGCTCAAAATCCTCATCATCCCTTTTTTGGATTGTTTAGGATGAAAGGGCATGGCTATTTGAACCCATGGTTCTCTTTCTTTACCATGTTTCCTAGCAATGAAGTCTCTCTTATCATAACGTTGATTCTTTGATTTTGGGTTATCAAGATCAACAACAGGTTCTACCTTCACATCATTATCATTACTAGGTTGAGAATCAACATGAACATCATCATTAACATTAGCACTAGGTTCATGTTCATTACCAGATTATGTCTCAGCATTAGAAATAGAAATATCATTGGGATTCTCAGGTGTGTCTATAACGGGTTCACTATAAGCATGCAAAGTCCTATCAATTTTCTTTTTTCTTTTTATTACTTGGACTAGGTGCATCAGTATTAATTCTCTGAGAATCTTTCTCAATTCTCTTAGGATGGCCCTCAGGATACAAAGGTTCCTGAGTGATCTTACCACCTCTAGTCATAACCCTAACAACATTATCATCGTTCTTGCTATTCAGCTCATTCAGCAAGTCATCCCGTGCCTTACGTACTTGTTCTACTAATAATCTTAAGATCACTAACAGTTCTACTCATATAATCACCCAAGCAATCAAGCATGTAAGCATTACGGTTCAATTGTCTACTAATATAAGCATTGAAGTTTTCTTGTTTAACAGTGAAATTATCAAACTCATCAGAGCATTGACTAGCAGACTTATTATGAGGAATATACCTTCATCACCTATAGAGAGAATTTACCTCTACTACCTGTGTCGGGTTATCAAGACCATGTATTTCTTCAATAGGCGGTAAATTCTTAACATCTTCAGCTTTAACACCTTTTTCTTTCATAGATTTCTTTGCCTCTTGCATAACTTCAGGACAGAGAAATAGAAATACATCTTCTCTTCAGAGTTGGCTTAGGAGTAGGTTCAAGGAGTGTCCAATCATTATCATTACTCAATATATTATTCAATAGCAACTCATCTTGCTCAACAGTTTGTTCCCTGAAAACACAACCAGCACAGCTATCTAGGTGGTCCCTAGAAGCATCGGTTAGTCCATCATAAAAGATATCAAGTATTTCATTTTTCTTGAGAGGATGATCAGGCAAAGCATTAAGTAATTGGAGAAGCCTCCCCCAAGCTTGTGGGAGACTCTCTTCTTCAAATTGCACAAAGTGAAATATTTCCTTTAAAGCTGCCTATTTGTTATGAGCAGGGAAATATTTTTCAGAGAAGTAGTAAATCATATCCTGGGGACTACGCACACAACCAGGAGAAATAGAATTAAACCATAACTTAGCATCACCCTTTAACGAGAAAGGAAACAACTTAAGAATATAGTAATAGCGAATTTTTTCCTCGTGAGCAAATAGGGTGGCTATATCATTCAATTTAGTAAGATGTGCCATAACAGTTTCAGATTCATAACCATGGCAAGGATCAGATTCAACCAACGTAATTAACTCAGGATCGACAGATAATTCATAATCCCTATCAGTAACAAAGATAGGTGAAGTCGCAAACTTAGGATCATATTGCATTCTAGCATTCAAAGACTTTTCTTTCCACTTGCATAATAATTTCTTAAGACCATGTAAATCCTTACAAGCAAGAAAGTCCCTAGCTACCCCTCCATCCATAACATAACCCTCATGCATAACAGGAAGTTCATATCTAGGAGAGCTAGTCTTATCAGGCGTTTCAAAGTTTTCAGTTTCAATGATTTCATCAGTTTCAAAAATATCATCATCTTCAGCATAATCAATAGTTCTAACTCTAGCAAGATGTTCATCAAGTAATTCACCCAGTGGCACAGTTTTATCAAGCAAAGTAGTAGCATCATGAGCATCATTCATAGTAGAAGTAGCATCATCAATAACATGCGACATATCAGAATCAACAGTAGGTGTAGGTGTCACAAGCTTACTCAAAACAGAAGGTGAATCAAGTGTAGAGCTAGATGGCAGTTCCTTACCTCCCCTCGTATTAGAGGGAAAAATCTTTGTTCTAGTATCTTTAAAATTCCTCATAGTGGTCAACAGATATAAATCCCTAGTGACTCAGAGAATAGAGCTATGCTCCCCAGCAACGGCGCAAGAAAAAGGTCTTGATAACCCACAAGTATAGGGGATCGCAACCATTTTCGAGGGTATAGTATTCAACCCAAATTTATTGATTCGACACAAGGGGAGCCAAAGAATATTCTCAAGTATTAGCAGCCGAGTTTTCAATTCAACCACACCTAAAAGAGTTAATATCTACATCAAAGTATTTTGTCGTAAAGTAGTATGGAAGTAACGGTAACGGTGGCAAAAGTAAAAGTAGCAGTTTTGTAGCAATTGTAACAGTAGCAACGGCAAAGAAACGTAGAAAAGATCAATATGTGAAAAGCTCATAGTGAATGGATCAATGATGGATAATTATGTCGGATGGCATTCATCATGCAACAGTTATAAACTAGGGTGACACAGAACTAGCTCCAATTCATCAATATAATGTAGGCATGTATTCCGAATATAGTCATACGTGCTTATGGAAAAGAACTTGCATGACATCTTTTGTCGTACCCTCCCGTGGCAGCGGGGTCCTAATGGAAACTAAGGAATATTAAGGCCTCCTTTTAATAGAGAACCGGACCAAAGCATTAGCACTTAGTGAATACATGAACTCGTCAAACTATGGTAATCACCATAAAGAATCCCAATTATTGTCACCTTGGGGTATGCGGATCATAACTCGTAATAGGTGTCTGCAACTTGTAAGATAGTATCAAGAACACAACTATATTCATGAAAACATAGTAGGTTCGGAACTGAAATCATGGCACTCAGGCCCTAGTGATAAGCCATTAAGCATAGCAAAGTCATAGGAAAATCAATCTGAGAACATAATGGATACTAGGGATTAAACCCTAACAAAACTAACTCGATTACATGATAAATCTCATCCAACCCATCATCGTACAACAAGCCTACGATGGAATTACTCATGCACAACGGCGAGCATCATGAAATTGGTGATGGAGGAAGGTTGGTGATGATGATGGCGACGGATTCCCCTCCCCGGAGCCCCGAATGGACTCTAGATCCGCCCTCCCGATGAAAAAAAGGAGGTGGAATCGGCTCCATATCATAAAACGCGATGAATCCTTCTCTCTGATTTTTTTCTCCCCGAAAGTCAATATATGGAGTTGGAGTTGAGGTCGGTGGAGGTCCAGGGGACCCAGAAGGCAGGGGCGCGCCCTGGGGGGGTGCCCTCCACCCTTGTGGACAGCCGGTGAATCCCTCTAGTTAATTCTCTTGCCAATATTTTTTATTTATTCCAAAAATATTATCCATAAAGATTCAGGTCATTCCGAGAACTTCTATTTCTGCACAAAAATAACACCAAGGCAATTCTGCGGAAAACAGCGTCGGTTCGGGTGAGTTCCATTCAAATCATGCAAATTAGAGTCCAAAACAAGGGCAAAAAAGTTTGGAAAATTAGATACGATGGAGATGTATCACATCGTAGATGCTACTAAATCAGGTCTCAAGAAGAAAGCTCTAGCCAAGAGGGTTCCTATATCTAAAGCCAGAAAACCAATTGTTGCACAAGAGACCATGGAATTCACTCTTGAGCAAACATAAGAAGAAGAAGCTGCCGCTGGAAACAAAAATAGGAAAGAGAAAGTGAAGAATACCATTGCCAAAGTGATTGGTAGACCATCTATAATAGTGGATGATGAAGAAGAGGAGGAAGAGGAACCGGCTACACCTCCTGCCAAACTCAGAAGCTCATGGTAGATGCCATGAAGTCAGCTGGTGCTCCATCTAAGCCCAGGCCTAAGCCTAAGGCTAATGCACCCAAGAGGTCAACAAGGAACATACCAGCTGCTAAAAAGAACAAGACCCCAGTGCCAGAAGTTCAAGAGGATGAAGAGCCACTAGTGTCGAGAAAGTTGAAGCCAAAGGTTCCAGATCATGATGATGCACATCCAGTTGCTGAAAATATAAAGCTCAAAAAGGACAAAGGTCTAAGAGACTGGAGCAAAAGTGATCCCTATTCTACAAGGCTAAGAACAGCTTGTGACTATCATTTCCATCCCGAGAACAGTAAGATTTTTATGAGATAGTGGTGCTTGACAAAAAGCCCATCATAAGCAACATGAAATGGGTGGACTGGAAGTACATAGATGCAAATGAAGATTACTTCCCCCATGTTCATGAGAGCTTCGGGCTTACAGGAATTGATGCTTTTCTTGGAAACAATCTTACAAAATGGAATGATGAGATGGTGATTCAGTTCTACTCCACAACACAATTTTATCCGGATGGCAGAATTGTGTGGATGACTGAGGGCACAAGATACCAGTCATCTATCTCTGAGTGGGATGCTCTCATTAATGCCCTAGAGGAAGGTGAAAATGATGTTGATGTATATGGGAATGTCATGATGTATCACAACACTATGGCACACATGTACAAGAGCATTCCTGACAAGGATTTGGGCACTCACAAGTTTGGATCCATATACTATTTGCTTGCTAGTTTGGCCACCACAAACCATATTTTGAGGCACACCTTGTTGCCCAAGTCTGGAGATGAGGGGATGATTTGTGGCCACTCCATCAACCTGCTCCATCTGTTTGATGTTACACATAAGTTCAAAGTCATGAGCATGATTGTTGAAACAATCAAGAGGACAACTGCTGACCAGAAGAGGTCATGTGGATATGCACCACACATCCAGATGCTTATCAACTCCAAAGTTGGTACAAATACATATCTACTTGACAGTGAACACCTTCCTCTTCGGCCAGAATTCAAAGATAATGAAGTGGCGATGGATGCTTCACATCCAAATTCAGTTGAGGCTCAAGAGAAGGCACATGCAGCAACAGTAGCGAAGGCAGCAAATGCACCCAATGCTTCAATAGTCAATCTCAAATCAAAGCAAGACCAGTTGACATATCTGCTAGAAGCAACACTGAGGATTGAGCAAAGTTTGGCCAACTTAGCCAAGAACCAGGAGAGCCTAGAGCGGATAGTGGAGGAAAAATGTACAATCTTGATGTCAGGGTCATAGAGACACAATCTATTGTGGAGAAGCTGAGAGATGATGCTGAAGATGGCAATGAGGATACTACCACTAAGAGGTTTCAGACCATGCCAAGGGCACCAAGGTATTCAGCTGTGCTAGTAGCAGACACCAGGACTACCCACTCTGCACCTGCCGCCACTGCTATAGTGCCACCCCCAGCATCAACACCACCAGCTTAGCAGGCATCAGCCGAGGCATTTGCAGAAGCAGTTCTCTCAACACCATCTACACACACCGAAGCAACAAGCCAGAAGAATCCTTTAGGAGCTCCTGGAGATCATGCCTAGAGTGCCGTATAACACTATATCTTTTCAGTATTTTTGGTAACTTGTTGCCAAAGGGGGAGAAAGTGTATAGATCATATCCTTCGAGAGAGTGTGTCTCTCGTTCTTTTGCTCGTTGGTTTTTATTGCAGTTGCTACTTTGTCCTCTTGGTTTGTTCTACTTATTGTTTTATGCTCATGAGATACTTTGTGTGGTCGTATGATTGATCATATTACGCTTAGTGTGTAATCTGTGCATATCTCCATGATTATTTGTGTATGATCATTCACTTATGTATTTGGTGATGCGTGCAGGTTATTTCACTGTTTATAATTTTGTGCGCTCCACCAAGATGTATGTGACATGGAAGAGTGACCCATGATCCTAATCGATTGAGCATTTGCATCCAAATGCAAATTCCAAATAATGCACAAATTTAGGGGGAGCTCTTGCTTATCACATACTTCTCAAAGTGACAATGTATTTCATTCATTTTATCTTTTTTCGAAGATTTGATCTATGCGTTGTCAACAATTCCCAAAAAGAGGGAGATAGTGCAACTAATCCTCGGGTGGTTTTGGTAATTCATAACAACATATAGCTCATTGAACTAATATTCATTCAAGATAAATATTTTAGGAAGTTCAATGAATGGCATGTCATGGACTAGAGATGTGGACCTCTCAAAATGCCAAGGACAAAAATTGGTAAACGCTCATGACTCTTCATCTTTATTTTAGTGATCCAAGATCACATTGACTCAATAGGAAAGCCAATGCTATTAAAAGGGGATGAGGTGTTGCCTAATGTCTTGCTTGCTCAAATGCTTAGTGATATTGCTCCAAAACCCTCAGCAGTTTCTCCATCCAAATATGTCAAAACCCTAAACTCCAACTCGGCCCTACCGATTGTTTCTACCCGGAGCCACCGAGTTCATATGACATAGGCCATAGCCAGAAACCCTAACATTTCTGTCACACCGATACAGATCTCGGTCTCACCGAGATAGCCTTGCCAACTCTCTGTTGCCTATTCAGTCTCATCAAAATAGCAATCGGTCTCACCGAGATGGCTTGACCAACTCTTTGTAGCCTTATTGCTTCACTTCGGTCTCACCGAGTTGATACAATTGGTGCCACCAAGATGCGGTTTGCCCTAAGCCCTAGCACATTGGTCCCATCGAGCTGTTCCAGTCGGTCCCACCGAGATTCCTAACGTTCAATTTTTTTGAACTAATCATTGGCACCGAGTTTAACCATTCGGTCCCACTGATATGAGTCAAATGTGTATAACGGTTGGATTTTGTGTGGAGGCTATATATACCCCTCCACCCCTTCTCCATTTGTGATGGAGCCATCAGAATGTGCCTACACTTCCAGCATACATTTTCTGAGAGAGAACCACCTACTCATGTGTTGAGATCAAGAGAATCCATTCCCACCAATAGAACCTTGATTTCTAGCCTCCCCGAAGTTGCTTTCCACTCAAATCACTCTTCCACCATAGCCAAATCTGAGAGAGATAGTTGAGTGTTGGGGAGACTATCATTTGAAGCACAAGATCAAGGAGTTCATCATCAACACACCATCTATTACCTTTTGGAGAGTGGTGTCTCCTAGATGGGTTAGGTGTCTCTTGGGAGCCTCCGTCAAGATGTGGAGTTGAACCAAGAAGTTTTTAAGGGCAAGGAGATCGCCTACTTCGTGAAGATCTACCCGAGTGAGGCAAGTCCTTCGTGGGAGATGGCCATGGTGGGATAGACAAGGTTGCTTCTTTGTGGACCCTTCGTGGGCGTCGCCCTTCGTGGACTCGCGCATCCATTGCCCTTTGTGGGTTGAAGTCTCCATCAACGTGGATGTACGATAGCACCACCTATCGGAACAACGCCAAATATCTCTGTGTCTCCATTGCGTTTGCCTTTTCAAAACCCTTCCCTTTACCTTCATATGCAATGTTTTAATTTCCGCTACCATACTCTTAGAATTGCATGTGTAGGTTGTTTTCTTGACTTGTGCTAATTGCTAAAATCTGCGCACAACTAAAATTGGGAAAATGGTAGATTTTTATTTGGTCGAGTAGTCTAATCAACCCCCCTCTAGACATACTTTCGACCGTACACATAGTATTTGTGGCTTGGCCACCATTCTTATTTTTATAAATGCCATGCTAGATCATTGCACATCCCGGTACACCACCAGAGGCATTCATATAGAGTCATAACTTTTTTTCTAGTATCGAGTTGTAATTCTTGACTTGTAAGTAAATAAATGTGTGATGATCATCATTATTAGAGCATTGTCCCATGTAAGGAAAGGATGATGGAGACTATGATCCCCTCACAAGTCGTGATGAGACTACGCACATAATATAAAAAAGAGACCAAGGAGCCCAAAATATAAAAAAACTTAAGAAAGAGCCCAAAGATCCCAAAATATATTAAAAAAGAGAGGCCAAAGAGCCCAAAAAAGAAGAAGAAGAAAATGAGAGAATGGACAATGTTACTATCCTTTTCCACACTTGTGCTTCAAAATAGCGCCATGTTCTTCATGATAGAGAGTCTCCTATGTTGTCAATTTCATATATTACTAGTGGGAATTTTTCATTATAGAACTTGGCTTGTATATTCCAATGATGGGCTTCCTCAAAATGCCCTAGGTCTTTTTGAGCAAGCAAGTTGGATGCACACCCACTTAGTTTTCTTTTGTGCTTTCATACACTTATAACTCTAGTGCATCTGTTGCATATCAATCCCTACTCACTTGCACCAATATCAATTGATGGGCATCTCCATAGCCTATTAATTTGCCTAGTTGGTGTGAGAACTTATTTCTCCTTTTTTGTCTACTACCACCTTCTATTCCACCCATAGTGCAACATCCATGTCTCATGGTCATGTATTGCGTGAAAGTTGAAAAAGCTTTAGAACTTCAAAAGTATGAAACAATTGCTTGGCATGTCATCGGGTTTATGCATGATAAATACTTTGTGTGATGGAGATAGAGCATGACAAGACTATATGATTTTGCAGGGATAACTTTATTTAGCCATGATATTTTGAAAAGCCATGATTGTTTTATTAGTATGCTTGAAGTTTTATTGTTTTTATGTCAATATTGAACTTTTGTTTTGAATCTTATGGATCTGAATATTCATACCACAATAAGAAAGATTACTTGATAAACATGTTAGGTAGCATTCTGCATCATAAACTCTGTTTTTATCATTTACCTACTTGAGGACAAGCAGGAACTAAGCTTGGGGATGCTTGATACATATCCAACGTATCTACAATTTTTGATTGTTCCATGCTATTATATTATCTATCTTGGATGTTTTATATGCATTAATATGCTATTTTATATCATTTTTGGGGACTAACCTATTAACCTAGTGCCTAGTGCAAGTTGCTATTTTTTTCCTTGTGCCTAAAACTTCACGAAGCATGTTTTTGGAATATATAAAAAATATTGGGCGAAGAAAGCATGAGAGGGGGGCCACCAGCCAGCCACAAGGGTGGAGGGCGCACCCTACCCCCTAGTCGCGCCCGCCGTCCTTGTGGGCCCCTTGGCAGGCCTCCGATGCCCTTCTTCTGCTAATTGGTGTGTTTTGACCCGTTAAAAATAACAAGGAAGATCTCGGGATGAACCGCCACCATCTCAAGGCGGAACCCGGGCAGAACCAATCTAGGGCTCCGGCGAAGCTGTTCTACCGGGGAAACATCCCTCCGGGAGGGGGGTATCGAAGCCATCGTCATCACCAATAATCCTCTCGTCGAGAGGGGGTCAATCTCCATCAACATCTTCACCAGCACCATCTTCTCTCAAGCCCTAGTTCATCTCTTGGATTCGATCTTGGTCCCAAAACCTCAGATTGGTACATGTGGGTTGCTAGTAGTGTTGATTACTCCTTGTAGTTGATGCTAGTTGGTTTATTCGGTGGAACATCATATGTTTAGATCCTTCATGATAATTAATACTCCTCTGGTTATGTATGTTCCTTAGGACATGGGAGAAGTCTTGTTATAAGTAATCATGTGAATTTGGTTTCGTTTGATATTTTGATGAGATGTGTGTTGTCTTTCTTCTACTGGTGTTAGGTAAACGTCGACTACATGCCACTTCACCATTATTTGGGCCTAGGGGAAGACACTGCAAAGTAATAAGTAGATGATGGGCTGCTAGAGTGACAGAAGCTTAAACCCTAGTTTATGCGTTGCTTCGTAAGGGGCTGATTTGGATCCATATGTTCCATGCTATGGTTAGGTTTACTTTAATTCTTCTTTCGTAGTTGTGGATGCTTGCGGTTTGGGTTAATCATAAGTGGGAGGCATGTCCAAGGAAGGGAAGCACCCAAGCACCAGTCCACCCACATATCAAATTATCAAAGTAACGACCGCGAATCATATGAGCATGATGAAAACTAACTTGACGACAATTCCCATGTGTCCTTGGGAGCGCTTTGCATTATATAAGAGTTCATCCAGGCTTGTCCTTTGCTACAAAAAGGATTGGGCCACCTTTCTGCACTGTGTTTACTTTTGTTACTTGTTACCCATTACGAATTATCTTATCACACAACTATCTGTTACCAATAATTTCAGTGCTTGTAGAGAATACCTTACTGAAAACCGCTTGTCATTTCCTTCTGCTCCTCACACTGTTCGACACTCTTACTTAACGAAAGGACTACGATAGATCCCCTATACTTGTGGGTCATCAAGACTCTTTTCTGGTGCCGTTGTCAGGGAGTGAAGTGCCTTTGGTAAGTGGAATTTGGTAAGGAAACATTTATATAGTTTGCTGAAATTTACTGTCACTTGTTACCATGGAAAATAATCCTTTGAGGGGTTTTTCGAGGTATCTTCACCTCGACCGGAAGAGCAAAGAGTTTCTCCACAACCTAGTACACCTACTGAAAGTATTTATTATGAAATTCCTTCAGGTATGATAGAGAAACTGCTAGCTAATCCTTATGCAGGAGATGGAACATTACATCCCGATATGCACCTAATCTATGTGGATTATTTAAGCTTGCAGGTATGCCCGAGGATGTTGTTAAGAAGAATTTATTCCCTTTATATTTGAAGGAAAAGGCATTGACATGGTATAGGCTATTGGATGATATTGGATCATGGAACTACAACCGATTGAAATTGGAATTTCAACAGAAGTTTTATCGTATGCATCTGGTACATCGTGATCAGAATTATATATATATATATATATATATATATATATATATATTGCCTCGTGAAGGAGAAAGTATCGCTCAAGCTTGGGGGAGACTTAAGTAAATGTTATATTCAAGCCCCAATCATTAGCTCTAAAGAGAAATTATTATTCAAAATTTTTATGCTCGGCTTTCTAATAATGATTGATCGATGCTCGATAGTTCTTGTACTGGTTCCTATATGAAGAAGGATATTGAATTCAAATGGGATTTATTGGAAAGAATTAAACACAACTCTGAAGATTGGGAACTCTACGAAGGTAAAGAGTCAGGTATAAACCTTAAGTTTGATTGTGTTAAACCTTTTATGGATACTGATGGTTTTCGTGATTTTAGCACTAAATATGGACTTGACTCTGAGATGTTAGCTTCTTTGTGTGAATCTTTTGCTACTCATGTTGATCTCCCTAAGGAGAAGTGGTTTAAATATCATCCTCCCATTGAAGTTAAAGTAGCTGAACCTATTAAAGTTGAAGAAGAAACTATTACGTATAATGTTGATCCTGTGTTCCTACTGCTTATATTGAGAAACCACCTTTTCTTGTTAGAATAAAGGATCATGCTAAAGCTTCAACTGTGGTTCGTAAGAGTTATACTAGAACACCTACACCCCCTGAGCAAATTAAAGTTGAACCTAGTATTGCTATGGTTAAAGATCTCTTGGTTAATAATATTGATGGGCATGGTATTTATTTTTGTGATGAAGCTGCTAGAATTGCTAAACCCGATATGAAAGATAAACATAGACCTGTTGTTGGCAAGCTTGTTGTTTCTGTTAAAATAGGAGATCATTGTTATCATGGCTTATGTGATGTGGGTGCTAGTGTGAGTGCAATTCCTTATACCTTGTATGAAGAAATTATGAATGATATTGCACCTGCTGAGATAGAAGATATTGATGTTACTATTAAGCTTGCCCATAGAGATACTATATCACCAATTGGGATTGTTAGAGATGTGGAAGTATTGTGTGGGAAAATTAAATACCCTAATGATTTTCTTGTTCTTGGTTCCCCACAAGATAACTATTGTCCCATTATATTTGGTAGGCCTTTCTTGAATACTATTAATGCGAAGATAGACTACGAGAAAGATATTGTTACTATTGGTTTAGGAGATATGTCAAATGATTTTAATTTCTCTAAATTTCGTAGACAACCTCATGATAAAGAATTGCCTAGTAAGGATGAAATAATTGGTCTTGCTTCTATTGCCATGCCTCCTGCTGATCCTTTAGAACAATATTTGCTAGACCATGAAAATGATAAGTTTATGAATGAAAGAAGGGAAATAAATGAAGTATTCTTTAATCAAGGTCCTATTTTGAAACACAATTTCCATGTTGAAATCCTCGGGGATCCTCCTCCACCCAAGGGTGATCCCATGTTTGATCTTGAACAATTACCAAATACTTTGAAATATGCTTATCTTGATGAAAAGAAGATATATCCTGTTATTATTAGTGCTAACCTTCCAGAGCATGAAGAAAAGAAATGATTGAAAACTCTAAAGAAGCACCGTGCCACTTTTGGATATACTCTTGATGATATTAAGGGCATTAGTCCCACTCCATGTCAGCAAAAAATAAAATTGGAGAAAGATGCTAAACTAGTTGTTGATCGTCAACAACGGTTAAATCCTAAGATGAAAGAAGTGGTAAGAAATGAAATATTAAAACTTCTGGAGGCAGGTATAATTTATCCTATTGCCGATAGTCAATGGGTAAGCCCTGCTCATTGTGTCCCTAAGAAGGGAGGTATTACTATTGTTCCTAATGATAAGAATGAATTGATTCCATAAAGAATTGTTACAGGTTATAGAATGGTAATTGATTTTCGCAAATTGAATAAAGCTACAAGAAAAGAGCATTACCCTCTACCTTTTATCAATCAAATGCTACAAAGACTATCCAAACATACTCACTTTTTCTTTCTAGATAGTTATTCTGGTTTCTCTCAAATACCTGTGTCAAAAGAGGGCAAAGAGAAAACCACTTTTACTTGCCCTTTTGGTACCTTTGCTTATAGACATACGCCTTTTGGTTTATGTAATGCACCTGCTACCTTTCAAAGATGTACGACTGTTATATTATCTGATTTTTGTGAAAAGATTATTGAGGTTTTCATGGATGATTTCTCCATTTACGAAACTTCTTTTGATGATTGCTTAAGAAACCTTGATCGAGTTTTGTAGAGATGTGAAGAAACTAATCTCGTCTTGAATTGGAAAAAATGCCACTTTATGGTTAATGAAGGCATTGTCTTGGGGCATAAAATTTCTGAAAGAGGTATTAAGTTGATGAAGCTAAAGTAGATGCTATTGAAAAGATATTTTGTCCTAAAGGTATCAAAGGTCTAAGAAGTGTCTTTGGTCATGCTGGTTTTTATAGGAGGTTTATTAAAGACTTCTCTAAAATTTCTAGGCCTCTCACCAATGTCTTACAAAAATATGTTCCTTTTGTTTTTGATGATGATTGTGTAGAAGCATTTGAAATACTTAAGAAAGCCTTGATTTCTGCACCTATTGTTCAACCGCCTGATTGGAACTTACCCTTTGAAATTATGTGTGATGCTAGTGATTATGTTGTTGGTGTTGTTCTAGGACAAAGAGTTGATAAGAAATTGAATGCTATTCAGTATGCTAGTAAAACTCTAGACAGTGCCCAGAGAAATTATGCTACTACTGAAAAAGAATTTTTAGTAGTTGTTTTTGCTTGCGATAAGTTCAGACCCTATATTCTTGATTCTAATGTAAATGTTCACACTGATCATGCTGCTATTAAATATCTTATGGAAAAGAAAGATGCTAAACCTAGACTTATTAGATGGGTTCTCTTGCTATAAGAATTTGATTTGCATATTTTTGATAGAAAGGGAGCTGAGAACCCCGTTGCAGACAACTTGTCTAGGTTAGAAAATGTTCTTGATGACCCACTACCTATTGATGATATCTTTCCTGATGAACAATTAAATGTCATAAATTCTTCTCGTAATACTCCATGGTATGCTGATTATGCTAATTATATTGTTACTAAATTTATACTACCTAGTTTCACATACTAGCAAAAGAAAAAGGTTTTCTATGATTTAAGACATTACTTTTGGGATGATCCACACCTTTATAAAGGAGTAGATGGTGTTATTAGACGTTGTGTACCTGAGCATGAACAGGAACAGATCCTACGCAATGCCACTCCGAAGCTTATGGAGGACACCATGCTGGAGATAGAACTGCACACAAGGTATTGCAATCCGGTTTCTATTGGCCCACTCTCTTCAAGGATGCTCATAAGTTTGTCTTGTCTTGTGATGAATGCCAAAGGATTGGTAATATTAGTAGATGTCAGGAAATTCCTATGAATTATTCACTTGTTATTGAACCATTTGATGTTTGGGGCTTTGATTATATGGGACCTTTTCCTTCCTCTAATGGGTATACACATATTCTAGCTGTTGTTGATTACATTACTGAGTGGGTAGAAGCTATTCCAACTAGTAGTGCTGATCATAACACTTCTGTTAAGATGCTTAAAGAAGTTATTTTTCCGAGGTTTGGAGTCCCTAGATATTTAATGAACGATGGTGGTTCACATTTTATTCATGGTACTTTCCGTAAAATTCTTGCCAAATATGATGTTAACCATAGAATTGCATCTCCATATCATCCCCAGTCTAGTGAACAAGTAAAATTGAGAAATAGAGAGATTAAATTAATTTTGCAAAAGACTATTAATAGATCTAGAAAGAATTGTTCTAAGAAACTTGATGACGCATTATGGGCTTATAGAACTGCTTATAGGAATCCTATGGGTATGTCTCTGTATAAAATGGTTTATGGAAAAGCATGTCATTTACCTCTTGAACTAGAACATAAGGCATATTGGGCTACTAAGGAGCTCAACTATGATTTCAAACTTTCCGGTGAGAAGAGTTTATTTGACATTACCTCACTTGATGAATGGAGAACCCAAGCATATGAGAATGCCAAGTTGTTTAAAGAAAAAGTTAAAAGATGGCATGACAAAAGGATACAAAAGCATGAGTTTAATGTAGGTGATCATGTTTTTCTATACAACTCTTGCTTAAGATTTTTTGCAGGAAAGCTTCTCTCTAAATGGGAATGCCCTTACATCATCGAGGAGGTTTATCATTCTGATGCCATAAAATTCAACAACGCCGAAGGCTCAAATCCAAAGGTGGTAAACAAACAAAGAATCAAACATTATATCACAGGTACTCCCATAAATGTTGCGACCGATATAATTAATACCGTAACACTGAAGGAGTACATAAGGGACACTTCCCAAAACGTTTTGGACTCCGAAAATGAATAGGTATGTGGTACGGTAAGTAAACTGACTCCAAAACATTTCCAATGATAACTTTTCTCCATTTTGGAATATTAAAAAAATTAGGAAAATTAAAAGTAGTCCAAAGGAGACACAAAGCCACCACAAGGGTGGAGGGCACGCCCCCCGTCCTTGTGGCCACCTCGTGTTCCCTCCGGACTCTGTTTTCTTGCACTACTCCTTCTGGTCGATAAAATTCATTATATAATCTCCCGAATGTTTTGAACATGGTACCACGACAATATCTCCTGTTTTTCTTTCGAGCTATTTTTCTGACATATTTCAATCACCATGACATCTCCAAGCGGCCCCATGGACAACTTGTCGAGAAGGTCATCAACCCCTACCTTGCGGAGGTGTTGCGACACCCTCAAGCCATTGAGATGCGTGAGGGGGTGCTGCACATCCGTGATGTTGAGGGGCCAAAGAAGACCGGAAGCGTGGATACAAGACTTGAAGCAATGGAGCAGCAAGTTTTCAAGTGTTAAGGGATGGTGGAACGTGGACTCAACGCCATTTACATGATTATCACGGAGTTCACCAACAAGCACAAGCTGGATCCCAAGAGCATTTAGGAGGCCATCTTCCGGCTTCATGAGAAAATCGAGCACCTCCAAGCTTAGATCTATGACCTGCAAAAACAAAACTGTGAGTATGCTATAGATTCAAGAGGATGAGTTTGGCTGCAGATTCAAGGATCCCGGAGACCCGCTTATCTTTCTAAGATGGTGAGCCTATGCCTTGGAAGATGGATGACCAACCTACTTCATCAACAACTCCATCACCACCACCCCCGAAGAAAGAGATCTAAATACATGGGTATGGGCACTCCCCTTGGCAACTGCCAAGCTTGGGGAGGTGCCCCGGTATCGTATCACCATCACACCTTTATCTTTATTGTTTTTCTTAGTTCGATCCTTTTGGTTATATCTTGATCTAATAGAATAAAGTTTTAGTATGATCTAGCTTTTAGTTTTGTTTCGATCTCTATCTATGTACTCGAGCCTGTGAGATATATAATAAAGAATAGTTTTGAGTTGAGGGTTTTGCTTTCTTGCTATGGTCTTGAGGTAATTAAATAAAAGAAAGAAATAAAAAGTTCATATATTGATCTTATGGAGAATAATGACTTCACATATAAAGAGTATGATGAATAAAAGTTGTTGAGAGTTGGCAAACATAGTTTTGGTCATTGTTGCAATTAATAGGAAGTAATAAAGAAAGAGAGGATTCACATATAAATATACTATCTTGGTCATCTTTTTATAATTGTGAGCACTCATTAAAATATGGCATGCTAAGAAGTTGATGTTGGACAAGGAAGACAACATAATGGGTTATGTTTTCTTATATCCGAATAGAAGTTATACTGTCATGGATCATTCAACATGTTGAGCTTGCCTTTCCCTCTCATGCTAGCCAAATTCTTTGCACCAAGTAGAGATACTAATTGTGCTTCCAAACATCCCTAAACCTAGTTTTGCCATGAGAGTCCACCATACCTACCTATGGATTGAGTAAGATCCTTCTAGTAAGTTGTCATCGGTGCAAGAAAAATAAAATACTCTCTAAATATGTATGATCTATTAGTGTGAAGAAAACAAGCTTTATACGAACTTATGATATGGAAGAAATAAAAGCGACAGACTGCATAATACTTTTCTGCCGCCGCAAGCTTCTGTTCCCGTGAGATCCCATCTTGGGGCCTTTTCTGGTACTCTGCCGGAGGGGGATTTGATACGTCCATTTTGCACCATGCTTTTATATTGATATTTATTGCATTATGGGCTGATATTACACATTATAGCACAATATTTATGCCTTTTCTCTCTTATTTTTATAAGGTTTACATGAAGAGGGAGAATGCGGCAGCTGGAATTCTGGACTTGAAAGGAGCAAATATTAGAGACCTATTCTGCACAAATCCAAATGTGCAGAAACTTCACGAAGCATGTTTTTGGAATATATAAAAATATTGGGCGAGGAAAGCACCGAAGGGGGTCCACCAGGCAGCCACAAGGGTGGAGGGCGCGCCCTACCCCCTGGGCACGCCCCCATCCTTGTGGGCCCCCTGGTAGGCCTCTGATGCCCATCTTCTGCTAATTGGTGTGTTTTGACCTAGAAAAAATAAGAAGGAAGCTTTCGGGATGAAGGACTGCTATCTCGAGGCGGAACCTAGGCATAACCAATCTAGGGCTCCGGTGGAGCTGTTCTGCCAGGGAAACACCCCTCCGGGAGGGGGAAATCAAAGCCATCATCATCACCAATGATCCTCTCATCAAGAGGGGGTCAATCTCCATCAACATATTCACCAGCACCATCTTCTCTCAAGCCCTAGTTCATCTCTTGTATTCGATCTTGGTCCCAAAACCTCAGGTTGGTACCTGTGGGTTGCTAGTAGTGTTGATTACTCCTTGTAGTTGATGCTAGTTGGTTTATTCGGTGGAAGATCATATGTTCAGATCCTTAATGATAATTAATACTCCTCTTCTTATGAACATGAATATGCTTTGCGAGGAGTTACGTTCATTCCTGAGTACATGTGAGAAGTCTTGTTATAAGTAATCATGTGAATTTGGTATTCGTTCGATATTTTGATGAGATGTATGTTATCTTTCCTCTAGTGGTGTTAGGTGAACATAGACTACATGAAACTTCACCATTATTTGGGCCTAGGGGAAGGCATTGGGAAGTAATAAGTAGATGATGGGTTGCTGGAGTGACAGAAGCTTAAACCCTAGTTTATGCGTTGCTTCGTAAGGGGCTGATTTGGATCCATATGTTCCATGCTATGGTTAGGTTTAACTTAATTCTTCTTTCGTATTTGCAGATGCTTGCGATTCGGGTTAATCATAAGTGGGAGTTTTGTCCAAGGAAGGGCAGCACCCAAGCACCGGTCCACCCACATATCAAATTATCAAAGTAACAAACGTGAATCATATGAGCATGATGAAAACTAACTTGACGACAATTCCCATGTGTCATTGGGAGCGCTTTGCATTATATAAGAGTTCGTCCAGGCTTGTCCTTTGCTACAAAAAGGATTGGGCCACCATGCTGCACTGTTTTTACTTTTGTTACTTGTTACCCGTTACGAATTATCTTATCACACAACTATCTGTTATCGATAATTTTAGTGCTTGTAGAGAATACCTTTCTGAAAACTGCTTGTCATTTCCTTCTGCTCCTCATTGGGTTCGACACTCTTACTTATCGAAAGGACTATGATAGATCCCCTATACTTGTGGGTCATCATGCTTGAATCATGGAGGGTCTCTACACCATCCTTGCTGCCCTGCGATAATGTGTGAGTAGTTTACCACAGACCTACGGGTCCATAGCTAGTAGCTAGATGGCTTCTTCTCTCTCTTTGATCCTCAATACAATGTTCTCCTCGATGTTCTTGGAGATCTATTCAATGTAATCTTCTTTTGCGGTGCATTTGTTTAGATCCGATGAATTGTGGATTTATGATTAGATTATCTATGAATATTATTTGAGTTTTTTCTGAAGTCTTTTATGAAGGATTAAGATAGCTTTGTATTTTTCTCTGATCTATTGATTTGGTTTGGCCGAATAGATTGATCTATCTTGCAATGGGAGAGGTGCTTTATTTTGGGTTCAATCTTGCAGTGTCCTCACTCAGTGACAGTAGGGGTGGTGAGGCATGTATTTTTATTGTTGCCACTAAGGATAAAAAGGCATGTGCGGCTCCCACATTAGATCAAGGCATTAGTTGGGAAAGCATCCCGGCAAGGATTCTATTGGCCCATAGCCATCCAAGATGCGGTCGAGCTAGTCACCAAATGTGCAGCCTGTCAGTTCCATTCCAAGAACATCCACATGCTTGCCCAGGCTGTTAGACAATCCCTTTATCATGGCCATTTTTGGTCTGGGGGCTCGATATCCTCGACCCCTTCCCCCGAGCAATCGGGTGCTTTGAATTGTTGTTTGTTGCTATCGACAAGTTTACAAAGTGGCCAGAAGTGACTGCCGTGAGAAAGGTGACTGCTCAGTCAGCTATCAAGTTCTTGAAAGAATTGGTGTGCCATATTGAAGTCCTGTCAAGGACCATTACCCACAACGGCACCCAGTTCATGAGCCGCACGTTCATGCAATATGTTCATGCCCTTGGATGCAAGATCTCATTTGCCTCTGTTGCACATCCCAGAAGCAATGGACAAGCTGAGAGGGCGAACGCTGAAGTGCTGCGAGGACTCAAGGCAAGAACCTTTGATACGCTGCAGAAGCACGGCAGGTGGTGGATCGATGAGCTGCTGGTAGTTCTCTGGTCCCTCAGAACGACACCAAATCGAGCTACCGGGCATACTCCCTTCTCCCTGGTCTATGGGGCAGAAGTTGTTATCCCCATGAAACTCATTTAAGGGCCCCTCGAGTGCTTGCCTACGATGAAGTAGCGGAAGATCAACACCGGCGTGATGACGCTGTGCTACTCGAAGAGAACCATCTCCGGGCTGCTACGCGTGCTGCACACTATCAGCAAGCCCTGCGTCGCTATCATAGCCGCAAGGTTCATGCCCAGTGTTTTGAGGAAGGCAACCTTGTCCTTAGGCGCGTTCAGTCCACCAAGGGTACAAACAAGTTGACGTCAAAGTGGGAAGGTCCTTACTGGGTAGTACGAGTCACCAGACCTGACGCAGTCCGTCTGGAGACCGGAGATGGCATTCAATTGCGAAACTCATGGAATATTGAGCATCTCTGCAAGTTCTACCCATAAGGCGCGGCTGTCGGGCCCTAACCGGTAGCCACCCTTTTGTACAGGCCTTGCCTCAGCTGCATGTAACCCCGTGTACAAAGCCATGGTGATGATCCTGTGCAAGAGAAAAATAAATGAAGTGTTGGGTCCCCCGACCAAGTTGCATGCATGCATGAGAATTCCAAGATCACTGCATAAGCATTTCATGAGCATTTGCGTATGCATATAGATAGGATCGCATCTTGCATCATTCTCATCTGCATGAAGCTGCAGGTTCCTTCCATGAACTTGGCTTCTACAAGGAGTTGAGAAGATAGCCCGACACTGCGATCCCCGACAAGCCAAACAGATAAGTTCTACCTCTTGTCCATTAGGGATCTGTAAGCTATAACTTGTGCATGAGAAAACCTCGCCACTCTTTTGAGACTTAGGTGCTCCCATCCTTGATTCGACCGCTGCTTCGGTCGGGATGGTCATAGGGGCCTTTGGTAAAAAGGAGTTGGCGGGGGGATGGTCCCTTTATTTTTTGCCCGGTAGACGCAGTTCTCCGGCAAGAAAAGGGTGCCGGCAGGATAGCCTGTCGGGGAAAACTCGTTTAATTACACTAAGGAGGCATCCCACCTCTGCATGGACATATACATGCATGGGTTCCCGGCAAGGTTCATCTTTTTCATTAATATGCTGATAATACAAGTACAAGCATTACAGAAAGCAAACATGGACTGGAGAGATTACATTATTTGAATTAAAATTTGGAAAATGCCTACAGGTTTAAGATTGAAAAAAGAATAAGTGCTCCATAAACTCCTCTCCCTATCCCTCTTGTCCCAGGTAGTGCGGTGGGAAGAGAAGAGGGCAGGACACGCGCCGGCACAACACCGCCCCGATCCCGTCAGGGCCTGCCAAACGCAGCCTAACAAGATCGGGAGTCGCAAGGCTGTGAAGGAGGATGGCGGAAGGAGCACCCAACGCCCCCTAGTCACCACTTCCAGGACCACTTGGAAGACCACCAGAGGAAGTGGAAGTGCTAAAGGGACAAGCCTTTCCCTGGCAGCTAGGAAAACGGTGATGACGGCACTGGGAAAGGGGAAGAGTGAAAGTGCAACTATCCCTAGGTGGTTTTGGTAATTCATAACAACATATAGCTCATTGAGCTAATACTATTCCAAAATGATTATTTCAGGAAAGCTCAATGATTGGCATGGCATGGATGTGAAAGTGGAACCCTCAAAATGCTAAGGACAAAGGATTGGCTCAAGCTCAAAAGCTCAAGACTCTTCATTTTATATTTTAGTGATCCAAGATCACATTGAGTCTTTAGGAAAAGCCAATACTATCAAGGAGGGATGAGGTGTGGCTTAATGAGCCTCTTGCTTCATGTGCTTAGTGATATGCTCCAAAACCCTCAACTACTTTCCCATATCCACATATGACCTAAACCCTAAGCCAAACTCGGTCCTACGATTCTTCCTATCCGGCGCCATCGAGTTTCACTTGTCATTAGCCACTGCCAAACCCTAGCAATTCGGTCCTACCGATAGGGATCTCGGTCTCACCGAGATGGGGATGCAAACTCTCTGTTTCCCTTTCGTAACTTTTTGGTCCCACCAAAAGAGCGAATCGGTCCCACCGAGATTGCAATGTAAACTCAGTGTTTCCCCTTTGTAACTTTTCGGTCTCACCGAGTTCCACTCGGTCTCACCGAAAGAGCAAATCGGTCCCACCGAGTTTGCCTGACCAACTCTCTGGTTAGCTAATTACCAAATTCTGTCTCACCGAGTTTGTGTAATCGGTCTCACCGAGATTACGTTATGCCCAAACCCTAACCACATCGGTCCTACCGAGTTGCATGTCAGTCCCACCGAAAATCACTAACGGTCACTAGGTTTACATTTTCGGTCCGACCGAGCTTATTGATTCGGTCCCACCGAGATTGGAAAACTGTGTAACGGGTTGGATTTTGTGTGGAGGCTATATATACCCCTCAACCTCCTCTTCATTCGCGATGAGAGAGCCATCAGAACACATCTACACTTCCAACTCATATGTTTGAGAGAGAACCACCTACTCATGTGTTGAGACCAAGACATTCCATTCCTACCATATGAATCTTGATCTCTAGCCTTCCCAAGTTGCTTTCCACTCAAATCTTCTTTCCACCAAATCCAAATCCTATGAGAGAGAGTTGAGTGTTTGGGGAGACTATCATTTGAAGCACAAGAGCAAGGAGTTCATTACCTAGACACCATTTTGTTACTTCTTGGAGAGTGGTGTCTCCTAGATTGGCTAGGTGTCACTTGGGAGCCTCCGACAAGATTGTGGAGTTGAACCAAGGAGTTTGTAAGGGCAAGGAGATCGCCTACTTCGTGAAGATCTACCGCTAGTGAGGCAAGTCCTGTGTGGGCGATGGCCATGGTGGGATAGACAAGGTTGCTTCTTCGTGACTCTTTGTGGGTGGTTGCTTCTTCGTGGACCCTTCGTGGGTGGAGCCCTGTGTGGACTCGCGCAACCGTTACCCTTGGGTGGAGCCCTGTGTGGACTCGCGCAACCGTTACCCTTCGTGGGTTGAAGTCTCCATCAACGTGGATGTAGGATAGCACCACCTATCCGAACCACGGGAAAAACATCTGTGTCTCCAATAGCGTTTGAATTCTCCAAACCCTTCCCTTTACATTCTTGCAAGTTGCATGCTTTACTTTCCGCTGCCTATATACTCTTTGCATGCTTGCTTGAATTATGTGATGATTGCTTGACTTGTCCTAAATTAGCTAAAATCTGCCAAGAACTAAAATTGGGAAAAGGTTAAGTTTTTATTTGGTCAAGTAGTCTAATCACCCCCCTCTAGACATACTTTCGATCCTACAAGTGGTATCAGAGCTTTGGTCTCCATTTGCTTGATCTCCATAGCTTTTGGTGGTCATAGCCTTGGTTTCACAACCTAGGAGAGTATGGCGTCTAGCGAGGGAAATTATCACCGTAGAGGTCCTTACTTCGATGGTACTAATTTTGCTAGTTGGAAGCATAAAATGAAAATGCATATTCTTGGACATAACCCTGCCGTTTGGGCTATTGTGTGTCTTGGTTTGCAAGGTGACTTCTTTGATGGGAGAGAACCGAACCGTGAAGCTACCGCGGATGAGTTGAAGATGTTGCAATACAATGCTCAAGCTTGTGATATTCTCTTCAACGGATTGTGCCCCGAAGAATTCAACAAAATCAGCCGTCTTGAGAATGCAAAGGAAATTTGGGACACTTTGATTGATATGCACGAAGGTACCGACTCCATCAAGGAATCCAAGTTGGATGTGCTTCAAAGCCAACTTGACAAGTTCAAGATGAAGGATGGTGAAGGTGTCGCCGAAATGTACTCTAGGCTTGCTCTCATCACAAATGAGATTGCCGGCTTAGGAAGTGAAGAGATGACCGATAAATTCATCATCAAGAAGATTCTAAGAGCCTTGGATGGAAAATATGATACCCTGTGCACATTGATCCAAATGATGCCCAATTACAAAGATCTCAAGCCAACGGAAGTGATTGGAAGAATTGTTGCTCATGAGATGTCACTTAAGGATAAAGAGGAACTTCACAACAAATCAAGTGGTGCCTATAAAGCCTCATGTGAAGCCCCTACATCATCAAGTGAGAAACAAGACTTCAATGAAGAATTGAGCTTAATGGTGAAGAACTTCAACAAGTTCTACAAGAGTAGAATCAAAGATAGAAGCTTCAAGTCAAGGTCCTACAATGACAAAAGATCTTCTAGTCGAGAGAGAAACTGCTACAATTGTGGAAGACCCGGACACTATTCCAATGAGTGTACGGCTCCCTACAAAAGAAGAGAAGATTCTCCAAAAAGAAGAAGCAAAGAATCACCATCAAGAGAGAGAAGGAGTAGAGATGATCGTTATGAACGAAGATACTCACGGAGAAGCAAGGATTCGGAAAGGAAGGAAAAATCATCAAGGAGCTACACAAGACGAAGACATCAAGCTCATGTTGGTGAATGGGTATCCGGCTCCGACTCCGACAGCCACTTCGAGAGAAGTTATTACTCCGGCTCCGAAGATACTCAAGATGAAGGTGTTGCCGGTCTAGCACTTGTGTCAACCAACTCCTACGACATATTTGACTCACCAAATGAGGGAATTGGAAGATGCTTCATGGCCAAAGGTCCTAAGGTAACACACCCCGAGTATGTTGATTTCAATAGTGATGAAGATGACTTGTTAGGTGATGATTTGCTTGTTGACAACTCTAGTGATGAATACTATGATGAAATGTCAATTAAACATACTAATCAAGATAAAATGAATGACAATGATAAGGAGAAGATTGAGGCTCTAACTAAAGAACTAAAAACTCTTAAGTTAGCTCATGACACTATCTTCGAAGATCATCGAGAACTTTTAAGAGCTCATGAGAAATTACGCTTTGAAAAGCTCAATCTTGAGCAAGAGCATGAGTTCTTAAAAGCAATCAATGATGATCTCCGCAAGAAAAGTTCTTCTTACATTGCCAAGCGTTTACTCTTATCCACTTACATGCCTCAAGTCAAGTCTAACAAGAAAGATTCTTCCTCTAGTAGTAACAATGATCATGCTAAATCCAATATTGTTGCTTCTAGTTCTCTTGATACCACTAATGGTTCTCTTAGCCAAGTTACACTTGAGCAAGAAAATAGCTTATTGAAGGGAATTATAGAGAAAGGAGTGTACAAAAGCCTTGCTGGGAGTAAGCAATTCGAGGAAATTGTGCGCAAGCAAGGAATGCACCGGAGGAATCAAGGTGTTGGTTTTGAACGAAAGTTCAATGCCAATGGAGTTGAGTGGGAAGAAGATCAATACCCCAAGAAAAAGTTTGTCCCTCAACAAGAGAACTATACTTCTTTCAAGGGGACACAAGCTCAAGATGATCTTCCACCACAAGACTACAAGCAAAAAGGCAAGGACAAGCTTCAAGAGGAAATCGATGCATTTGAAGAAGCTCCAAAGACCTTAGTCAAGTGGATTCCCAAGACTACTTCAAGTTCCACTTCATCAAGTACGACTACAACTCCAAGGATTCCCATCAAGATGGTGTGGATCCAAAAGAAGAAGAACTAGAGAGTTCTTGAGGGTGACTCCGCCAACATACTTCACTCTTATAATTTTGGCAAGAACAAGTGCAATCAACTTCCACATCTTGCACTAGTTCAAGGAGTCACAAACCCTCTTGTTGGGAAGACAAGGGACAAGGTGACCTAAAAGTTTTCATGGACATCATCTTTTGTGTGCATCACTCTATGTCTATGGATATCCTTGCTTGTTCCTTGTGGGACTAACCCATGTAGGTATTGAACGTGCAATTCACTCAAATGGATAGCTCCAAGAGATCTACATCAACATTGAGCATCCACATCTTCAATATCTACATGAAGTCATCATCGACAAAACCCAAGGTTAGTTCATCCCTCTTAGGGGGATATCACATCTAGGGGGCGCTTTACTCTAAGACTTGAGCTAAAGCAACTCTAAAGATGTGAACAAAACAATGCTTTATGTAAAAGTGGTAACCCCACTTGAGCTTAAACGATGAGTATGACCTATGATCAGGTGCTCTCACTTGACTCCTAAGTCAATATACTCATATATAGATGACCTAGTCATCGCAAATTGCTTGATAGATGCTAGAATTGGTAGTGCATGCCTTGTCACATATTTCATTTGCCATCTTATTGTGTGAGCATGCTGGTTGCACATTTTACTCATTCGAGGACATCCACTTGTTGTTTTGATTGTTTGGTTTTATCTTCTTTTGCCAAGTGGATGGACAAGAATGCCTAAGAACCTCCTCTAGCTATCTATGCTCTTCTCGTCTCAAACTCTATTCATGCTGCATCACAAAATTTGATCAAGTCAGATTCGAACCACTCTGTGTGAGGAGCGCTCGGAGTCCCTGATTCGTCATAGACTTAAACTTCCAAAACCTCTTTATGATCCTCGGTCTGACCGATACTCCACTTTCGGTCCTACCGAGATCATTAAGTTGATCTAGGTTTTCAATCTCGGTGCAACCGATTTGAACCTTTCGGTCACACCGAGTTTTAGTAACTGCACACAGTTATGAATCTCGGTGCCACCGAGTTGTTCCACTCGGTCCCACCGACAGGGTCGGGCTATATATATAATCACGGGCAAAATTTGGAAATTTCTCCGAACCCCTTCGCCCGCGCGATAGCCTGCTCTGCCCTTGTGGTCTCCGGATCGTCTTCTCACCGCCAGCAGCCTCCAGTCGCTGGTCTCCGTCGCCAACAACGGGAATTCTGCCCCGCCGTTGCTGCCGTAGCAAGTCTCCGCCGAACTAGGGTATGGACTTGATCACAGTGCTATTCCCCGTCCAATTCATAGCACATTGTGTTCTTCATGATTCTTGCCACGATTGAAACACTCCTATCCAGTCAAAACGCCCGTAGATTAGGTTTGATTCGAAAATTTTAGGGTTAGGTTTCCGCCGAAACCATCTCGGACCCACCGAGTTGAAAAACTCGGTCCCACCGATTTGGCTCTTGCCATTGCACAAGTGAGACTCGGTGTGACCGAGAATTTTTGAACTCAGTGAAACCCTAGCAGTCTCGGTGCTAGCGAACTGTGACTCGGTCCTACCGAGTTCACTAGTTTAGGTTCCAAAACTGCTTCGGTATCACCGAGTTTGAAAATCGGTAGATCCGAGAAGATTTCGGTGGGAAACTAAAACTAAGTTTTTGGATCATTCTTTTGCAAAAATACTCTACATTTTGTGATGCTCATCTTTTCTATCTCATCTATAATCTATTCACAGGGTCAGCAGTCAGTTTGTAGCATGTCTGATCAAAGTGATAGCCAAAATATGTCAGAGCAGCAAGTGGTGATGAGTGAGGGCACTAGTCCCTCCAGTTCATCTGATGAAGGCAGCAGGAGCACTCCTAGCAATTTGCCAAAGGCTGCCATGAGACAAAGGAAGAAGAGGACTTCAGATTCCGGAGATGAGGACTATGTGGCAGAGGAAGAGGCCACTTCCAAGAGAGTTGAGCCAGCTCAAGGCACTAAGCCAGGTCTGAAAATCAAAAGGCCAGCAGGCAGGCAGCCCATGTCAAAGGCAAGAGCCTCAACTGAGAAGCCCACTCCCCAAGAGCCAGTTGCAGCTGAGGGCAAGAAAAGAAAGGAGAGGGTGAAGAAGACTATGGCTAGAGTGCTTGGAAAAGCTTCCATCATGGAAGAAGAAGAGGAAGAAGAGGTAGCTGCACCAGCACCCAAGGCACCCAAGCTGATGGGTGATGCCATAAGGTCAGGGGCTACTGCATCTAAGCCCAAAGCTGCCTCCAAGCCAAAACCTAAGAGAAATACGAGGAGCATTCCTGTAGCTGAGAAGAACAAGGCCCCAGTGCCTGAGACTGTTGCTGAGGATGAGGAGGAGAATGTCCTGAGAAAGCTAAAGCGCAAGATCCCAGACCACAATGATGCTCATCCTGTGGCTGAGGATATGAAGCTCAGGAGAGATTCAGGGCTGAGGAAATGGAGAGAAGTAGACCTGTATGCTTCAAGGAGAAGGACTGCCATGGACTACAGGTTTCACACCAAGGAGCAGCAGGATTTCTATGAGACTGTTTTGCTAGATAAGAAGCCAATTGTCTGTGACATGAGATGGGTTGACTGGACCTACATGAGGGAGAAGGAGGAACACTACCCAGGAGTATATGACAGCTTTCATGCTTGTGGAGTAGCTGACTTTGTTGGGCAGAAGCTCACAAAGTGGAATGAGGAACTTATCATGCAGTTCTACTCCACGGCACACTTTTATCCAGATGGGAGGATCACATGGATGTCTGAGGGTACAAGGTACCAATCCACAGTGGCTGAGTGGGCACAGATCATTAATGCCCCAGAGGAGCAAGATGATGACCTGGATATCTATGCCAAGAAGAAGATGGACCATAACTCCATGTCCAATATGTACAAGGAAATTCCCAATGAAGCTCTTGACACCTTCAAGTTTGGCTCTGTGCATTACCTTCTGTCAGGGCTCCCGACGATCAATTGGATACTAAGGCACACCTTATTGCCTAAGTCTGGAGATCACAAGATGATCAGAGGCCATGCTATCAACTTGCTACATGTGTTTGATGTGCCTTAGAAGTTTAAGGTGATGAGCCTCATAGTGGAAACTATCAAGAGGACTGCAGCAGATCAGAAGAGGAGCTGCGGATATGCCCCTCAGATTCAGGAGCTCATCAACTCCAAGATGGGCACGGGCATATATCTATTGGACAAGGAACACCTGCCCATCCGTCCAGATTTCGAGGACAATCAAGTTGTCATGACTGAGAACGAGCCATCATCTGCCCAAGCATTTGCAAAGAAGGAGAAGGCGAGGAAGGAGAAAGCTGCCAAGATGCCTACCCAAGAGGAGACATATGAATACTTCTTGAAGACCAAACAAGAGAAGCTTGGTTACTTGATTGCATCCACGCTGAGGATTGAGCAAAGTCTGGCCACCCTCACTCAGAATCAGCAGAGCCTAGAGAGAATCATGGAACAAAAGTTCTATGACCTGGATGTCAAGGTAACGGAAGTTCAGTCTGTAGTGGAGCAGCTCCAGGAGGACATGCAGGAGAGGAGAGGCAGGACTACCACTCATACCTTTGCCAGAGTGCCACGAGGCCCGAGGTCATCTGACGTGCCAGTTGCTGACACAAGAGCCACCACCTCAGCACTAGCTCCAGCATCCACCTCAGCACCAGCTCCAGCATCTACTTCAGCTCCAACTCCAGCGACTACTTCAGCATCTACAGAAGCCTTCGTCCTTGGAGTGATCCGGACTCCGCCACCACCTGAAGATCAAGCCTGAGCGTCGATCTAGTGCTATGCATTTTCTAGGAACTTTTTGGTAACTTGTTGCCAAAGGGGGAGAAGATGTATAGATCATAGGCTTCGAGAGAGAGAGTGTTGCTTTTCTCTCTTGCTTTATTTGGTGGTTTTTCGAACTTGTTTGCTTTTGAGTGCCTGAGATACTACGTCATTATTTGTGAGACATTGATGATCATGTGTTTGATCATAAGCTACACTTAATGTTTGCTTAATATTATCATCTTATCTATCTTGTGTGATCATTCACTTTTCTTGGTGATGAGTGCATGTATTTCATTCTTATCATTTGAAGCGCTCCACCAAGATGTATGTGACATGGAAGAGTAACCCATGACTCTAACTCTTTGTGCATTTGCAGTCCAAAGCAAATTTTAATATGCACAAATTTAGGGGGAGCTCTTACTTATCACATACTTGTCAAAGCGACGATATATTTCATGCTTATTATCATTTGTCGAAGCTTTGATCTATATGTTGTCATCAATTACCAAAAAGGGGGAGATTGAAAGTGCAACTATCCCTAGGTGGTTTTGGTAATTCATAACAACATATAGCTCATTGAGCTAATACTATTCCAAGATGATTATTTCAGGAAAGCTCAATGATTGGCATGGCATGGATGTGAAAGTGGAACCCTCAAAATGCTAAGGACAAAGGATTGGCTCAAGCTCAAAAGCTAAGACTCTTCATTTTATATTTTAGTGATCCAAGATCACATTGAGTCTTTAGGAAAAGCCAATACTATCAAGGAGGGATGAGGTGTTGCTTAATGAGCCTCTTGCTTCATGTGCTTAGTGATATGCTCCAAAACCCTCAACTACTTTCCCATATCCACATATGACCTAAACCCTAAGCCAAACTCGGTCCTACCCGATTCTTCCTATCCGGCGCCACCGAGTTTCACTTGTCATAAGCCACTGCCAAACCCTAGCATTTCGGTTCTACCATAAGGGATCTCGGTCTCTCCGAGATGGGGTTGCAAACTCTCTGTTTCCCTTTCGTAACTTTTCGGTCTCCCAGAAAGAGCGAATCGGTCCCACCGAGATTGCAATGTAAACTCAGTGTTTCCCCTTTGTAACTTTTCGGTCTCACCGAGTTCCACTCGGTCTCACCGAAAGAGCAAATCGGTCCCACCGAGTTTGCCTGACCAACTCTCTGGTTAGCTAATTACCAAATTCGGTCTCACCGAGTTTGTGTAATCGGTCTCACCGAGATTACGTTATGCCCAAACCCTAACCATATCGGTCCTACCGAGTTGCATGTCAGTCCACCGAAAATCTCTAACGGTCACTAGGTTTACCTTTTGGTCCGACCGAGTTTGTTGATTCGGTCCCACCGAGATTGGAAAACTGTGTAACGGTGTTGGATTTTGTGTGGAGGCTATATATACCCCTCCACCTTCTTCTCATTCGATGAGAGAGCCATCAGAACACACACACCATTCCAACTCATATGTTCTGAGAGAGAACCACCTACTCATGTGTTGAGACCAAGACATTCCATTCCTACCATATGAATCTTGATATCTAGCCTTCCCAAGTTGCTTTCCACTCAAACCCTCTTTCCACCAAATCCAAATCCTATGAGAGAGAGTTGAGTGTTGGGGAGACTATCATTTGAAGCACAAGAGCAAGGAGTTCATTACCTACACACCATTTATTACTTCTTGGAGAGTGGTGTCTCCTAGATTGGCTAGGTGTCACTTGGGAGCCTCCGACAAGATTATGGAGTTGAACCAAGGAGTTTGTAAGGGCAAGGAGATCGCCTACTTCGTGAAGATCTACCGCTAGTGAGGCAAGTCCTGTGTGGGCGATGGCCATGGTGGGATAGGCAAGGTTGCTTCTTCGTGGACCCTTTGTGGGTGGTTGCTTCTTCGTGGACCCTTCGTGGGTGGAGCCCTGTGTGGACTCGCGCAACCGTTACCCTTGGGTGGAGCCCTGTGTGGACTCGCGCAACCGTTACCCTTCGTGGGTTGAAGTCTCCATCAACGTGGATGTAGGATAGCACCACCTATCCAAACCACGGGAAAAACATCCGTGTCTCCAATAGCGTTTGAATTCTCCAAACCCTTCCCTTTACATTCTTGCAAGTTGCATGCTTTACTTTCCGCTGCCTATATACTCTTTGCATGCTTGCTTGAATTATGTGATGATTGCTTGACTTGTCCTAAATTAGCTAAAATCTGCCATGAACTAAAATTGGGAAAAGGTTAAGTTTTTATTTGGTAAGTAGTCTAATCACCCCCCTCTAGACATACTTTCGATCCTACAAAGAGACATACAGACGGGTAGTAGGTCGCCAGTACGAGACGGACGCGTCGATGCTATCGTACTCTGACTGGAGGGCCTTCCTCCCACCTTATCCTTCTCCCCTGGCTTCATATTCGTCAACACCATTCCTGGGGAGCGCCGGCCTCAAGGTCCGGCACCATCTTCGGGGAGACAGCCAGTGACCAGGACAGCCAGGGGGCTTTAGGCGCACCGCTCCCCACCTTGGCGGGCAGGAATGCGCGCCTCTCGTTGACATCAGCCCCAAGACCTCCGGGAGGGGCAGTGTTGGGATTACCAATGATCTCCAGCCCTGCCTCTCGGGCGGGCCCCGAAGGCGCCAAAAGATTCACCACAGCAAGGACCAGGCTCACTCTCCGAGCACCAGCAACACCAGCCTCAACCAAGAGTCCGGGGGCTGGCCCCAAGCTCTTCCCTTCGACCAGCGAGAAGCAGAAAAATAGGAGGGGGAGTGCAAGGATGAGTGACTCCGCCCTCCCTTCGCCCCTCCTCTTATAGGCAGGCCAGGGAGGGGAGCCTCTCCCTCAACGGGCGACCGTTGTCCTCCCCCGCCAATTCAAGAAGACCGGGCCCTCGCTTTGATGCTCTCCCACGCCACACGCCTCCATTACCTACCCTGCGTGATGCATGCTGCATACGTGGCTGAGGATAAGGGTGTTGTGGGAAGAGTGAATTGGCAGTTTCCACCCCGTGCGTTAAAGTCATTCACAGGCCATTACAAGGGCGAGGCCACCACTATTGGCTTTGTATGACGCATGGGGAAATCGGAAAATGAGCCAAGCTCAAGATTAATGAAGAAGCAAAGAAGACCTCAAGAGACCAGCCTCTTCAGCACCCCTCCCTGTGCACTTATTAGGGCCTACCCCGACGACGCTTGGCAGCGCGATCAGGGCAGGCCCCGGGGCTTCTGTCGGTGCAGCAAACCCTGGGTCTGTTTCCCAGTCTATGCACAGGCATGGGAATAGGATTGAGGCACCAAACCAAGTCAGAGTTCAAGAGACCAAAATATTCAAAGGACCAGCATGCAGATCAAGAGGACCAAGATCAAGCCAGAGAAACAAGATACCATCAGAAGAAAGGCCTCCCTTGCCGGGCAGACAAGCTCGGCAGGGGCGGGGCCACCCCAGAAGACGGCGCCCAAGACACCCCGGCAGGGCGTGCCGGGGGCTCGCGGAGGCAAAACCACCTCACCCAACCACTCTGCCACGGCCCACGTCGTCAATCAGTGCGGTGTCAAGCCGTAAAGTGACTAAGTGGCAGCCATTTGCCACATAGCGGCCTCTTTCTACAAGAAATGCCTACAGATGACACCCGTCCTGCGACGTGTGATGATGACATGTACCTAAGGTAGGGTCATAGGCCTGACCTAGATTCCCTACCCAAGAACACTGCCCTAGAGTCAAAGGCATTCAAAGTACAACATAAGATATTGACTGAAATCACCTAGGAGTGCAATTCACTCGACCAGCTATTCCACTCGGATACCCCAATTCCACTCGACCAAAATAGTCAATTGACCATACGAAGAATCACTCGGAGTACAGAAGATCTAAAGCGACCCCAGAATGGGAACGGTCCGGCATGCACTCTGTTGTCCTAAAGGTCATTAATAGTCATTTATAGCAGGCGTTACCAGTAACGCCCCTGCATTAACTTACATTGAACCCTATGTTATTGAGGGCTGGAGGGGTCTGGCGCACTCTATATAAGCCACCCCCTCCTCTGGCACAAGTGTTCACATCCCCTGTAACTCACACTCATATTTCGGTCGACAAGCCTCAGGGCACTGAGACGTAGGGTCGTTACCTCTTCCGAGAGGGGCCTGAACTCGTAAACCTCGTGTGTGCAACCTCGCCGTAGCTAGGTCCTTGCCACCTCCTTCGTACCCCTATACTTATTGTCAGACTTACTACCACGACAGTTGGCACCCATCGTAGGGCAGGAGTCTTAGCGACTTCCGGTGAGGTTGTAGTTTTTCCGATCTCCATCAACATGGTTTCCGGCGGTGGTTTGGCTTTGGGCCACGAGATCCGTCTCAGCGCACTCGTTTTCATCACCGACGACTCCGCCTGGCTCCAAGAAGCCCACCTCAATGTCGAGGCCCTTCCAGTCCGCGGGGTGGCGCATTTCCGTGTGAGTGCCTGCGGTGTCCTCCTGTGGCACCCCTCGACCCAGTATCGGTTGGCTCCCGCGGTATCCACCCTCCCATTCGTACGCCGTCACAAGCGATCCGGTCGATCGCGGCTCCAATGGTGGGTGAAGCATCCGGTGGCTTGCCAATCGGCCACCCCTCAAGTTGCGGCTATTGAGCCCGACGAATCTCTGTACGGACAATTTGACCTATTGACTGGTTCCGCGGATACTCTTTACGAGTGCGGAAGCAGCAACCCTGTGGCAGAAGTTCCCTTGGTTGACTCGCCCTGTAGCCCTCCTGGGTTCCGTCGTGGCGGCAGCGGCGATGGCGGCGGTGGCCCGTCGCGTGGTCACGACGAATATCATCCCGAAGTCTTCACTTCAGAGCAGAGGGAATAGCTGCATTGTCGCAATGTGGAGGCACTCCATACCCCCATAATTGGGGAGACCTCTGAGGCTCGGGCTCTGGGGGCTATGCACCTGGCCACCTTGTCTGAGCGCGCACGTCTGGAAAATCTCCAACATTCACTCAACGAACATGCTCGTCGGCAGATCCCTGAATCTAGTCGACCGCAACGACAACTGTTTCTGACTGAACCTCAGGTATACTGCACTCAGGTCCAAAACCTTGCAGCTGCAACACGTATAGTAGAGTCAATTCAGCCATCTCATTCGGAAGCTGGTAGAGGTTTGCTGCAGATCCAAGCGCTGCTCCGAGCAGCAGGTGAACAAAACTCAGATGTTTCTCAGTCGCACAATAGAATCCGTAGCAGGTTTGTGGTTGCAGACACAGTACAGTCAGCAAACTATCCAAGATCGCCTCCGTGGCATGAGAACCGTGGTCATCGCCATGATCAATATCTAGGTCGGGGACACGAGTAGTATGATCATCGGTATCCCCGTGATGAGCACCGTCGAGTGCCTACACCCCTCTGAGGGGTGGATTGTACGTGCCCCGATGGTATGATGACAGGCGCCCATATGGTGATGAGCGGAGGGCTCCGATCGACCCGAGAGAGCCTGGCTTCGATGCGAGGTCGCTCCTCGTATAAGGTTTGGTCGACAAAGGCCGGGCGCACAGAGAAGGAAAAGACAAAGACCATCTGACTGGTAGCAGAGCGATTGTTTTTGGCTCCGAGTGTTTTAGTAGAGCCATCAGAGCTACTGAGATCCCTCCCAACTTCAGATTGGCGATGGGCGTGAGTAAGTTCATGGTGAGTCGAAGCCTGAGACATGGCTGGAATATTACCGAGTGGCCGTGCAGATTGGTGGAGGCAATGATGATGTAGCCATGAAGCACCTCCCACTGATGCTTGAGGGTTTGGCCAGAGCTTGGTTGAATCAGTTGGCCCCTCGAAGTATTTTCTGTTCGGAAGATTTAGCCCGAGTGTTTATCAAAACATTCAAGGGCACCTGCAAGTGACCTACTGGGCTGACTGAATTGCAGCACTGCGTTCAAAAGCCAAATGAGACTTTGAGAGATTTCATCCAGAGATGGACTACCCTTCATCATACGGTAGAAAATCTATCAGAGCATCAGGCAGTTTGCGCCTTTAAAGAGGGCATCCGATACAAAGAGCTCAAGCTAAAATTTGGTCGGTCCAGAGACATGTCTCTGGCCCAAATGATGGAAATAGCCACTCGGTATGCTAATGGAGAAGCGGGAGACCGACTCCATAGCGGAAAGGGAAAACCAGTTGCCCAAGACACCGGAGGTGGAAAATCCGGTCAGAAGCAAAAGCGTAAAGCTAAAGTGCAGGTCCCCCCGAGGCTGCAGTTCTGAATCAAGGAAAATTCAAAGGAAAACCTAAGGGGCCTTGGGTGCCCAAGAAGGTGACGGATCAGTCTGGCAACGATGTTCTAGATTTGCCAGGTCACATACACACGAAGAAAGATGAGGAGGGTAACTTGATTTTACCCAAGCACACCACTCGACAATGTCGACTCCTGATTCAGCAGTTCCGAGAGGGCCCGCCCTCATAGAAGGACTCTGATAAGGAGGAAGAGAAGGAAGAATATGATGGTTACCCCAATGTAAATGCTACTTTGGTGATTTTTGCTGACATCGAGAGCAAAAGTCGACTGGAAGTTGTCAACAGAGAAGTAAACATGGTTGCTCCGGCAACTACGACGTATTTGAAGTTGTCGAAAACTCCCATTACAGTCGACCAGCCCGATCACCCAACGGACTTTGCGACCCCCGAGTGGCAAGCTTTGGTGGTCGGTCCAGTCGTTGGGGGCACCCGACTGACCAAGGTTCTCATGGATGGTGGCAGTGGATTGAACATTCTGTATGCTGAGACCCTTCGAGGGATGGGAATTCCAATGTCCAAGCTCAGTGAGAGAAATATGTGATTCCATGGAGTCATCATAGGAAAGAAAGCATATTCACTTGGTCAGATCACCCTTGATGTGGTTTTTGGTGATTCAAAGAACTATCGCAGGAAGTTGACGTTTGAGGTGGTAGATTTCCACAGTGCATATCATGCAATTCTTGGCAGAACCGCATATGCTCGTTTCATGGCTCGACTGTGTTACATATATCTTAAGTTGAAGATGCCAGGGCCCAGAGGAGTGATCACGGTCATAGGGAATCGGCAAAGAGCAGCGGAATGTCTTCAGAAAGGCTTACAGATTGCTGACGAGCAGATGGCAGGAGTAGAGATGAAAGAATACAAGAAGAATGCAAATCCGAGTGATTTGTTGCGAGCTAAGAAGCCTGCTTTAGAGTCCGCATTTCAGTAGGCTGGAGAAACAAATCCTATCAACATTCACCCAAAAGACCCCAATGCTGCTCCGACTGACATCTCAACAACACTCGACAGTAAATAGGAAGAAGCGCTCATCTAGTTCCTCCGTAAGAGCTAGGACATCTTCGCATGGAAACCATCTGACTTGCCGGGTGTACCCAGGGGACTGGCTGTGCACCGATTGCGTGTCAACCTGAAAACAAAACCTGTCCAGGAACACCTCCGTCGGTCCGCCGTGGAGAAGAGGAAGGCAATTGGCGAAGAGGTGGCTTGGCTTCTGGCAGCTGAGTTCATCCGCGAGATATACCACTCCGAGTGGCTCGCCAATGTCATCATAGTTCCTAAGAAAGATGATTCACTTCGTATAAGTATTGACTTCAAGCACATCAATCGGGCCGGCCCGAAAGATCATTTCCCTCTGCACCGCATCGATAAAATTGTCGACTCGACTGCGGGGTGTGAGTGTTTATCCTTTTTGGATGCCTATTCTGGGTACCATCAGATCCGTCTGTATGGGCCCGATGAAATACAAATGGCCTTCGTCACCCCTTTCAGGTGTTTTTGCTATATCACCATGCCTTTTGGTCTCAAGAATGCTGGCGCCACGTTCATGCGCATTATTCAAAAGTGCCTGCTCACTCAAATTAGTCAGAATGTGGAAGCTTGCATGGACGACTTCGTGGTCAAGTCACACAAGAGTTCCGACCTGCTGACTGACCTTGCTGAAACCTTCACAAATCTAAGAAGATATGACATCAAGCTCAATCCATGCAAGTGTACATTCGGAGTCCCAGGAGGAAAGTTACTCGGTTATCTCATTTTTGAACGAGGGATCGATGCAAACCCAGAAAATATTGGAGCAATTCTCCGAATGAAATGCCCTGTGCATGTGCATGATGTTCAGAAGCTTACATGTTGTTTGGCTGCATTGAGTTGATTCATCTCTCGTGTCGGTGAAAAGGTGAAAGTGCAACTATCCCTGGGTGGTTTTGGTAATTCCTAACAACATATAGCTCATTGAACTAATGCTCTTTCAAGATGATCATTTCAGAAAGTTCAATGATTGGCATGGAATGGACTAGGAATGTGGCCCCCTCAAAATGCTAAGGACACATATTGGCAGAAAGCTCAAGACTCTACAATTTCATTTTAGTGATCCAAGATGACATTGAGTCCATAGGAAAAGCCAATACTATTCAAATGGGATGAGATGTTGCTTAATGGGTTGCTTGCTCAAAATGCTTAGTGATATGCTCCAAAAGCCCTCAACCACTTTCTCATATGCACATATGTCCCAAACCAAAAGTCAAACTCGGCCCCACTGATTTGATCTATCCGGCTCCACCGAGTTCATTTGACATAGCCATAGCCAGAAACCCTAATCAGTTCGGTCTCACCGATAGGGATCTCGGTCTCACCGAGATGGGATTGCAAACTCTCTGTTTCCCTTCGTAACATTTTGATCTAACCGAGATGAGCGATCGGTCCCACCGAGTTCGCAATGGAAACTCTTTGTTTCTCTTTTGTAATGTTTCGGTCTCATCGAAATGAGCGATCGGTCCCACCAAGTTTGCCTGACCAAATCTCTGTTTGCCAATTACAGAAATCCGTTCCACCTAGTTCATGTGACCAGTCTCACCAAGATTACGTTATGCCCTAAGTCTAATGAAATCGGTCCCACCAAAAAGCCTAACGCTCACATTTTGAACTGAATCGGTCTGACCAAGTTTGTGTATTTGGTCTCACGAGTGTAACGGTTAGACTTTGTGTGGAGGCTATATATACCCCTCCACCCTTCCTTCGTTTGGGGAGAGAGCTATCAGAACATTCCTACACTTCCAGTACACATTTTTTGAGAGAGAACCACCTACTCATGTGTTGAGACCAAGATATTCCATTCCAACCACAAGAATCTTGATCTCTAGCCTTCCCAAGTTGCTTTCCACTCAAATCATCTTTCCACCAAATTCAAATCTGTTAGAGAGAGTTGAGTGTTGGGGTGGGTATCATTTGAAGCACAAGAGCAAGGAGTTTATCATTAACACACCATCTATTACCTATTGGAGAGTGGTGTCTCCTAGATTGTTTAGGTGTCACTTGGGAGCCTCCGTCAAGGTTGTGGAGTTGAATCAAGGAGATTGTAAGGGCAAGGAGATCGCCTACTTCGTGAAGATCTACCCAAGTGAGGCAAGTACTTTGTGGGCGATGGCCATGGTGGGATAGACAAGGTTGCTTCTTCGTGGACTCGCACAGCCGTTACCCGTCATGGGTTGAACTCTCCATCAACGTGGATGTACGATAGCACCACCTATCGGAACCACGCCAAAAATTTCTGTGTGTACATTGCGTTTGCTCCCTCTAAACTCCTCCCCTTTACCTTCATACGCAATGATTTACATTCTGTTGCTATACTCTTATACTTGCATGTGTAGGTTGATTGCTTGAGTTGTGCTAAGTTGCTAAAAAAATTCCAAAACTTAAAATTGGGAAAATGCTAGGTTTATTTGGTAAAGTAGTCTAATCACGCCCTCTAGACATACTATCGATCCTACAAGTGGAATTAGAGCTTTGGTCTCCATTTCCATAGCTTTGGTGATCATAGGCTTGGTTTCACAACCTAGGAGAGTATGCCATCTAGTGAGGGAAATTACCACCGTAGAGGTCCTTACTTTCATGGTACTAATTTTTCTAGTTGGAAGCATAAGATGAAAATGCATATTCTTGGACATAACCCCGCCATTTGGGCTATTGTGTGTATTGGCTTGCAAGGTAAATTCTTCGATGGGAGAGAACCGAATCATGAAGGTACCACGGAAGAATTGAGAATGCTGCAATACAGTGCTCAAGCTTGTGATATCCTCTTCAATGGATTGTGCCCCGAAGAGTTCAACAAAATCAGCTGTCTTGAGAATGTAAAGGAAATTCGGGATACTTTGATTGATATGCATGAAGGTACTGACTCTGTCAAAGAATCCAAATTGGATGTGCTTCAAACTCAGCTTGACAAATTCAAAATGAAGGATGGTGAAGGTGTCGCGGAAATGTACTCTATGCTTGCTCTCATCACAAATGAGATTGCCGTCTTAGGAAGTGAAGAGATGACCGACAGATTCATCATCAAGAAGATCCTAAGAGCCTTGGCTGGAAACTATGATACCATGTGCACATTGATCCAAATGATGCCAAACTACAAAGATCTCAAGCCAACGGAAGTAATTGGAAGAATTGTTGCTCATGAGATGTCACTCAAGGTTAAAGAAGAGCTTCACAACAAGTCAAGTGGTACTTGCAAAGCCTCAGGTGATGCTCCAACATCATCAAGTGAGAAACAAGTCTTCAATGAGAAATTGAGCCTAATGGTGAAGAATTTCAACAAGTTCTACAAGAGTGGAAGAAAAGAAAGGAGTTCCAAGTCAAGGTCCTACTGTGACAAAAGATCTTCTAGTCGTGAGCAAAATTGCTACAAGTGTGGAAGACTCGGACCCTACTCCAACGAGTGTACGGATCCCTACAAAAGAATAGAAGACTCACCAAAAAGGAGAAATAGAAGAGAAGAATCACCTCCAAGAGAGAGAAGGAGTAGACATGATCATTATGAATGAAGAAACTCTCGCAGAAGCAACGATTCAGAGAGGAAGGACAAGTCATCAAGGAGCTACACAAAATGAAGACATCAAACTCTTGGTGAATGGGTATCCGGCTCCGACTCCGACTGAGGGAGTCCTGGATTAGGGGGTGTTCAAGTAGCCGGACTATACCTTCAGCCGGACTCCTGGACTATGAAGATACAAGATTGAAGACTTCGTCCCGTGTCCGGATGGGACTTTCCTTAGCATGGAAGGCAAGCGTGGCGATGCGGATATTCAAGATCTCCTACCATTGTAACCGACTCTGTGTAACCCTAACCCTATCCGGTGTCTATATAAACTGGAGGCTTGTAGTCCGTAGGACATCAACTCCATATACAACAATCATACCATAGGCTAGCTTCTAGGGTTTAGCCTCCTTGATCTCGTGGTAGATCTACTCTTGTACTACCCATATCATCAATATTAATCAAGTAGGAGTAGGGTGTTACCTCCATCGAGAGGGCCCGAACCTGGGAAAAAACATCGTGTCCCTTGTCTCCTGTTCGGGACCCCCTACCCGAGATCCGCCGGTTTTGACACCGACATTGGTGCTTTCATTGAGAGTTCATCTATGCCGTCGCAATCAGGAAGGATGCCTCCTCCCGTCTTTAAAGACGGCGCCGTTGCTAAGGGAGCCTTGGCTGTCGGCCAAACTCTCCAGCTAGGTGGTTTCCTCATGACCGCCTGTTCGGCAGTTGCACCGACGGTGACCTCTCGGGTCGCCAAAAGCAACCTACACGTCAGCTAGGAGCTCGTCGAGCAGCTAGATCCAATGGAGCTCTCTTCCGTAAACGAGCTCTTGGATCGCATCGCCGCCCTGGGGGTCGCTACGGATTACGACCAGGTTGGGCTTAAACCCGATCTAAGAGAAATTAACTCTCCCCAAGTCACCCACCACGTTGCCGTGGTAGAGGCGCAGTGCGGCGACCCTTCATCTATTTTAAGGACTAGCTACGTCCGAATTCCCGACCCCTCCAAGCCGGATACCCGCGAAGAGGAGGATGTAACTCAAGACCTGAGCTTAGGATCAGGCAATGGGCTAGCTTCGTTGGACAACATCCAAGAATCCGAACTTCAGAGTTCGGAAACTCTTCAGCCTCCGAATCTTGGATTGGGTGAGGTTTCAGATTCAACGACACCCGCCCACCCGAACATAAGCGATCTCTCCCAAATTAGGCAGAGGCCCGAGGAAATAGTACATCATTACTGGGCCAGATTCCTCCTGGTCATGAACAGGATAAAGGATTGCCGCGAGGGAGACGCAATCTCAATTTTCTGCAGTAATTGCACGGACGAGGGAATCCTTAACGCCGTAAGTCGTCGTGATATTACACGCTTCGCTGACTTGGCGTACATAGTACAAAAATACTGTGCGATGGAAAGCGCCTGGAAAACCGAAATAAAATTTTGGGATAATCCGGCCTTGAATAGTAATCCCGTCCGAACTAAGAGGGTGCATCATCATAGCCCTCGGGATAAACACCAAAAAGCCAAAACCCTCTACAGGGCATGGAACCGTACTGGAAAGGTGGCTTGATGGACCCTGTAGAATTCACAGTACAGAGGACACCAGTACCGTTCTCACAGTCTTCGAGACTTTCGCATCAAACAATATGCGAAAAAGAACACTCCGCAGCCTCGCCGAAGTCTATCAAGTTGCAACAATAAATCCATGGAGCGACACTGCTATTACCTTCAACGCAAGTGATGAACCTAGATTCCGAATAGCCCGAGCACCAGCCGCATTGGTCCTCAGTACCATAGTGGATGGCTTTCGCCTCACCAAGGTGCTCATGGATGGAGGCAGCGGACTGAACCTCATTTATGAGGAAACCCTTCAAAAAATGGAAATAGACTGGAACCGCATCGAGCGAAGCAGCACAACCTTTAGAGGAATAATCCCCAGTCGGGAAGCGCGCTGCACAGGAAAAATCACACTTGATGTGGTGTTCGGCACGCCGGATAATTACAGGTCCGAAGAAGTCACGTTTCAGGTGGCCCCGTTCAAAAGCGGATATCACGCTTTACTAGGGCGGGAAGCATTCACAATCTTCCAAGCAATACCCCATTACGGGTACATGAAGCTTAAGATGCCCGGGCCGAATGGAATTATCACTCTAGCTAGTGATCCGGACATAGCACTCCACGCCGAAAACAAGACGGCCGCATTAGCCCTTGAGGCACTATCCGAAGCCTTAGCGGCCGAGGAACTGACTCCGCTGCGCTCCACGGTTAACAGGGATGATGTGATACTCAACAAGAGATCCAAATCCACATCCTTCAAGCCAGCTGACAAAATAGTCAAATTCCAGGTCCATCCAACGGACCCCAATAAAACAGCTTCCATCGGGGCACGACTGAACCCTGATGTAGACACCGCACTGCGAGAGTTCCTACGAGAGAACTGGGACATTTTCGCCTGGCACCATTCAGACATGCCAGGGATCCCACGCAGGCTGGCCGAACACAGCTTAAATATCCTAGAAGGATTCAAACCTGTCAAACAAGCCCTTCGGCGTTTTCCCGAACCCAAGAGACAGGCTATGGGAGAGGAGCTAGCCAAGCTATTGGAGGCCGGATTCATTAGAGACATAAAACATCCGGACTGGCTAGCAAACCTGGTGATGGTACCAAAGAAGGACAAATCATGGCGCATGTGTGTCGATTTTAAAGACCTTAACAAGGCTTGCCCAAAGGATCCCTTCCCCCTCCCCCGTATCGATCAAATTATCGATGCCACCGCAGGACACGATTCGTTGTGTTTCCTCGACGCATACTCCGGTTACCATCAAATCAAGATGGCAGAATCAGACCAAGCCGCAACAGCATTCATCACACCATACGGCCCATTCTACTTCAACACAATGCCCTTCGGGCTGAAAAACACCGGCACAACATATCAGAGCATGATCCAGACATGTCTGGCAAACTAGATCGGCAAAACAGTGGAGGCGTATGTGGATGATGTGGTCGTCAAATCAAGACATGTTGAATCCTCTAGTAGATGACTTGAGGCTTACATTCGATAACCTCCGAAAATATGACATCAAGCTCAACCCGGAAAAATGCGTCTTCGGCGTTCCAGCCGGAAAGCTCTTGGGCTTCATTGTATCCGGTAGAGGAATTGAAGCAAATCCAGCCAAGATCCGAGCTTTGTCACAATTGGATATCCCAAAGGACCTCAAACAAATACGAAAATTAACCGGATGCGTGGCGGCTTTAAGCCGCTTCATCTCCCGCTTGGGAGAAAAGGCACTACCCCTCTATCGCCTCCTTCGGCGCACCGAACACTTCGAGTGGACAGATGCCGCCACGGCCGGATTTGATGAAATAAAAGCCATATTGGCAACAAACCCAGTCCTGGCTGCGCCGAACACCAGCGAACCAATGTTATTGTACATTGCAGCAACACATCAAGTTGTCAGCGCAGTGCTCGTTGTCGAGCGGGAAACGGATGAACACAAATTCCCCCTTCAAAGGCCGGTCTACTACGTGTCCACTGTCCTCACTCTATGCAAATCATGGTACCCGCATTATCAAAAGATTGCATACGCGGTATTCATGGCATCCCGGAAGCTACGACACTACTTTCAAGAGTGTTCCATAACAGTAGCCTCAGAAGTACCACTCAACGATATTATCAACAACCGCGATGCAACGGGCCAGATTGCAAAATGGGCCATCGAGCTTCTCCCGTTCGATATAACCTATAAGCCACGGCGAGCTATTAAATCGCAAGTTTTGGCCGACTTCGTCGCAGAATGGACGGAGGCCGAGCTCCCTAAAGAGTACAGCACATATTCAAACTGGATTATGCATTTCGACGGCTCCAAAATGTTGGCCGGACTGGGGGCTGGCGTCGTCCTAACGTCCCCCACAGGAGACACAGTCCGATATGTGCTCCAGATCATGTACACGGATTCCAACAATACAGCCGAATAGGAGGCCCTCCTACATGGTCTCCGGATAGCAGTATCCATGGGTATCCAGCGCCTAGAGGTACGCGGGGATTCAAACCTCGCGATATCCCAAATAAATGGAGACTTCGACGGCAAGGACCCAAAAATGGCAGCTTACCGCAACGCCGTCCTAAAAATGTCAGCTCGGTTCGAAGGGCTGGAGTTTCACCATATAGCCCGAGAAAACAATCAAGCAGCGGACGTCCTGGAACGCATCGGAGCAAAACGGGATGCAGTCCCCCCCGACATCTTTTTGGAAAGATTGTTCAAGCCATCCGTAGCATGGGAGGGGGAACCCGCAAATAACAGCCCGGATCCAGCCGCACCACTCGACGCCGAACAATCTGACACAATTGGAGGCTCTGCCAATGAAATTACACCTTCAGCCCACGTAATAATGGCGGTTATCGCCCCGTGGACAGAACCATTCCTAGCCTACCTTACTAGGCAGGAACTCCCGGAGGACCAAAATGAGGCCCGCTGCATAGTGCGGCGATCTAAAACCTATAGAGTCCATGAGGGAGAGCTTTATAAAAAAAGCACTACCGGAGTCCTTCAAAGGTGCATCTCCGAAGAGGAAGGGCGGAACCTTCTGGCTGAAATTCACGCCGGACTCGGTGGTCACCACGCCGCTGCTCGGTCCCTTGTTAGCAAGGCTTTCCGTACAGGCTTTTATTGGCCGACGGCCAGGGCAGACGCTCAGGACCTAGTCCAACGATGCGCTGGTTGCCAACTTTTTGCCAACCAAAGCCATATGCCACCCACCGCACTCCAAACTATACCCATCACCTGGCCTTTTGCGGTCTGGGGGCTTGACATGGTCGGACCCCTTAAAGGTGGGACTGATAGGAAAAAAATACTTACTGGTCATGGTGGATAAGTTCACCAAATGGATAGAAGCCAAGCCTGTTAAAATGGCCGAATCCGGACCTGTGATAGACTTCATATCCGGGGTTGTACACCGTTATGGCGTCCCCCACAGCATCATAACCGATAACGGTACAAACTTTACCGCCGACGAGGTAAAACTCTGGTGCAAAAACATGGGCATCAAGCTCGATTATGCTTCCGTCTATCACCCACAAAACAACGGCCAGGTCGAACGCGCAAATGGTCTTATCATGAGCGGCATTAAACCCAGACTGGTGTGGTCCCTGAAGGAATCTAACACGCACTGGGTAGAGGAGCTCGACTCCGTGCTATGGGGGCTGCAGACCACGCCAAATCGCACCACCGGATACACACCCTTTTTTATGGTGTACGGCGCAGAGGCAGTTCTGCCCTGCGACATAATTCATGACTCACCTAGAGTGCGCATGTACGAAGAAAGAGAAGCCGAGCTTGATCGGCAGGACAACTTGGACGCCTTGGAGGAGGAGTGTGACGTGGCAAAAGCCCGTTCCGCATTTTATCAACAGTAGGCCCGAAGATATCAAAGCAGAGAAGTACGGGCCAAAAATTACAATGTTGGCGAACTAGTTCTACGCCTGCCGGATAAGAAAAAGGACAGACTCAAGCCCAAGTGGGAAGGTCCATTCATAATCGACCAAGTCCTGACTGGTGGGGCGTACCGCCTGCGAGATGCGTCGGGTAACCGACTCGAGCCGAACCCGTGGAACGCCACCCGTCTCCGAAGATTCTATGCCTAGCGCCGGACTCTGTGTTCGTCTCCTTCCTCTGTCCATTTTTTGCATTTTTTGTCCTACATTTCTCTCCTTCCCCTCTTTTCTTCTATAGCCCTTAAAGGCTCATCTAGTGACGCGCCACTCGCGCTCATTAAACCTGGGGGCTTCTTTAACAGAAGCTTATTTATACGGGCTTCACGCCCAACACATGCGTCAAACTTCCGCATGTACCTTTTTCTTCACCATTATATGCATCGATATGACTTAAGTTTTGGCCAAGCTGGGTTGCCTGGGTCCTGTGCTTACCCCTACGTTCCCGATTTTTCGGCTAGGCGGTAAAGGGAGCACCTCTGCGATTGTTACTGCCGGGTCAGCCGGATGTGTACCTCAGACTGGGTGAAGCCGAAAGCTAGCGTTCTTAAGAGAATATTCGGTCGGTGAAATAAAAGATGATCTTTTTACTCATTTTATGCGCCCCCAGATGCTTTTTTCTGCGTCTTTTCACGTAGTCCGGACATGCACTTTAGGGCATGCCTCCTAGCGAAAGGAACCCTTAACGGAACTATTCTCTCTGGAAGATATTTCTTACTAACTATGTAATATAACATAACTAGTTGGGCACTTGTCTGATAAAGCACTAATGACCCCCACGCCTGGTCTCCACGCATACCCCGGTTCTTATATAACCGCTATGGTATTCGGACACACTCCGGACCATCAGGTCCCGAGGTTGAAGTGAAAAGGTCGGCAACGACAAACGATCTACAATCCGGCTAGAAAGCATTACACATGTCAATTCAAAAATACATAGTCATTCTGACTGATTGTATTCCTCTTCTATACCATCTAACAGGCTGTCTAATTTACAGTCCTACCGGTAATACTTCGCGGCTAACTCTACTTAGCCGTATACTAATCTTACAAGGATCTCCTTCCCGTCAGGCCCCATTGGTCCGACCTCGGCCATGTGGTTTGGGTCAGACTTCGTAAAACGGGTCTTCACCATGGCCCAGGCCTCCCTAGCGCCTTGTCGGCAGGCCGATATCTTGCACAACCGGAAGCGCCGCCGAGCTCCCTTCAGCTTCTCCGCAAGCTCTCCAAGGCCCTCGGGCATGGAGTTGGCAGGCCATAAGGCTTGGGCAACGCCTCGCATCGCCTGCCGAATTTGCTCGTGCAGTTGCAAGAGTTCAGGAAGAAGGTCACCCGTAGAACCGGGCATCTCCTCTGCAGGACGACCTGTGAGCATACCTACAGACATTACTCTGTTAGTCGACTTCCTCGCCGAACTCTTTTTTCAAAGTTCGTTCAAGCACTTACTAAATATGCCGCGTCGAAGCTGCTGATTCTCCTTCGTGGAGTCCGACAGCTGGCCACGAACATCTTTAAGTTCGACGTCCAGCTTGGTGTTGGCATCCTAAAGATCATTCTTCTCTCGCCTCACCTTTGTCAACGTACTCTCACCGGCCTTTAGCCGGTGTATGAGTTGTTGCTTTTCCGGATCGAGTCCGGCGCCATCTGCAATATGATTTGTCAGATTTGCACCCACACCGCACAATACTAATCTTTCGAAGTGTATCTTACCTGAGGGGTCTCTTTGGGCTCCCCTGCTGCGGCTAGTGCGGCCTCTAGTTGGGCCTTGCACTTTTCCAGCTCCTGGGACAGTACGGTATTCTTCTCTGTAAGAACCTGCATATTAAATGATCCTTAAATTAGTTGCTCTAACTGTTTCAAGTCTCAGGGGCTACTAGTATATATATATTTGACCAAAATTTTCTTACCCGTATGTCTTTTACATACTGCTCCGTGGCTCTGGCTAAACCATTTTGAGTGGCACGGAGGTACGCATCTCCCGAATTAAAGGCATCTAAAGCCTCTTGGGAGAAACAAGCGTCGCGTAGAACTGTCCGGCGACGCCTGTGGTTCATGGCACTCTCCACTTCAGAATTTGTGGTAGACAGCCTGTCCGCATCCTCTGTCGGAGGAGTGTCTGGTGCGCGCCTTGTGCTCGCCTCCGCTTCCTGGCCAGACCTTGGAGCCTGGCTAGTGGAGGCGCGATTGGCAACCTCTCCGGATGCAGTCCGGCGAGGTCTCTTCGTTTTGAAGATAGCACGAACGTTAATATGCCCTGACAGAATAACACCAGGGAAACAGAGGGTGCGCTATACCTTTGCGCCGGCATCTCAGTCCGGACTACATTCCTTTTTGCCCCACGGGGCCCTGCGGCCCCTCGTTGGCTAGCCGCCGCAGGTTCGGCCTCCTGCCTCGGAAATCTCCCCTGCAAAACACGGTTGTCGTCAGAAACACCGGAATACGTGAGAATGGAATCTCTCTCAAGGGAATGAGACTCCGGTTTCTGTCACCTGGGAGGCCGGGATTAACCCTGGGTAATCAGCCGTAATGGATACCAAGGTATTGTCCTTGCTTAGCTGATGGAACACCCCGTTGATAAGCTCCACCGATATGTCCGGAATCACTCGGAGTCCGGATTGAGGGACCGTTCTGGTCCTCGGGCTGTGGAGGGCGGCTATTTATATCCTTTACCTCCTGTCGCAGTTCCTGCATTGAAGTCGTTAGACTACATATCTAACCGTGGGAGTATAAAACAAACGGGCAAGCGCAATTGTTCACTTACCCAACTTGGAGGATCGTACATAGTAAATCCGGCCCGCGGGTTGACGCGGAGGAATTCCTCCTTTTCTCCCTTGTACAAAGAGGATAAGATCTTTATTAGAGCGGCAGCTGAGGCCGGCCCCTTACGACCGTAACGGGTGGCGTCATCCTCCCCGTTGAAATCCCACATGGGGTGGCCTCTATATTGAAGCGGCTGCACCCCCCGCATAATGCATGCGGCCATGACTCCAATCATGGTTAGTCCGAAATGAGCAAACAATCTTATCCGGCCCATCAGGTAAAGGACGTCTCTGTCGCTTTCTCTCTGAGAGCTTCGCGGACGCCAGCTCAAGCGTTTCTTCAATGGAGCACTTTTGAACTCAGGGAGACCGACCCGGATAGGGTCCGGTAGCGGGACGTCATCTATGTAAAACCATTCCGAAGGCCAGTCCTCGGACGCCTTCTTTGGGGTTCCGGATAGGTATCTGGTCCCGGCGATGCGCCATACTTCGGCTCCGCCCACTTGGTATATAGATCCCTCTTGAGAACGGGGCACCAGGCAGAATAACCTCTTCCACAGCGCGAAATGAGCCTCAACGCCTAAAAATAGCTCGCAAAGGGCGACGAAACCCGCAATATGTAATACGGAGGCGGGCGTGAGATTGTGCAGCTGGAGGCCGTAGAACTCCAGAAGCCCGCGGAGAAATGGATGAATTGGAAATCCCAGTCCCCTTATTAGATAGGGGACGAGGCACACCCGCTCTCCTTTAGAAGGATTGGGGGTGCTCTCCGCTTGTTTTCCGCCATTGTAGGTGGCGAGACCGGCTCGGACCGGGACCATGTATGCCTGAGGGAGAAATCCCTTGGCCTGAAGCGACACTAACTCGCTATGCGGGATGGTGCAACTCTCCCAGTCCCCGGGTTTAGGACCGGAGGGGCAAGGGAAGGAGCTGCGACGGCTGGTCATGTTGGAATGGACCTTTGCTGGAAGCGCTCTGATGATAACTCGCGGAGAGGAGAAGATGTGGTTTGGACCTAAATCCCCATCCTGTTAAATAGGCGGCTTGTTTATACGGCTAGGGGTGTGGATGTAAAAATGCCCTGGCTTTTCGCATTCGTTTGACACGTGGAAGACGGCCATTATTGGGCGTGGGAGCCGAGGAGCACTACATTACAAAAATCGGACATTATTCCTACAGGTACACAGGATTTGGAAAAGAACCCGCCTTGCAATGCCGAACAATCTGCGTGCCGGACTCGTCGTCATTGAAGCCTGGTTCGGGGGCTACTGAGGGAGTCCTGGATTAGGGGGTGTTCGGGTTGCCGGACTATACCTTCAGCCGGACTCCTGGACTATGAAGTTACAAGATTGAATAGTTCATCCCATGTCCGGATGGGACTTTCCTTGTCGTGGAAGGCAAGCTTGGCGATGCGGATATTCAAGATCTCCTACCATTGTAACCGACTCTGTGTAACCCTAACCCTATCCGGTGTCTATATAAACTGGAGGGTTGTAGTCCGTAGGACATCAACTCCATATACAACAATCATACCATAGGCTAGCTTCTAGGGTTTAGCCTCCTTGATCTCGTGGTAGATCTACACTTGTACTACCCATATTATCAATATTAATCAAGTAGGAGTAGGGTATTACCTCCATCGAGAGGGCCCGAACCTGGGTAAAAACATCGTGTCCCTTGTCTCCTGTTACCATCCGGCCTTGACGCACAGTTCGGGACCCCCTACCCGAGATCCGCCGGTTTTGACACCGACACCGACCATCACTCCGAGAGAACTTATCACTCCAACTCCGTATATACTCAAGATGAAGGTGTTGCCGGTCTAGCACTTGTGTCAACCAAGTCCTATGACATATTTGACTCACCAAATGAAGGAATTGGAAGATGCTTCATGTCTAAAGGCCCAAAGGTATGACACCCCAAGTATGTTGATTTGAATAGTGATGAAGATGATTTGCTAGCTTCTGATGATTTACTTATTGACAAATCTAGTGATGGAAACTATGATGAACTTGCTATTAATCATGCTAATCAAGATAAAACGAATGACGATGATAAGAAGGAGATTGAGCATCTAACTAAAGAACTAACACTCTTATCTTAGCTCATGAAACTACCTTCGAAGATCATCGAGAGCTTTTGAAGACTCATGAGAGGCTACGCTTTGAAAAGCTCAATCTAGAGCAAGAGCATGGGTTCTTAAAAGCAACCAATGATGATCTTCATACGAAAAGTTCTTCTTACATAGCCAAGCGTTTACTCTTCTCTACTTACATGCCATAAGTAAAATTTAGCAACAAGAGTAAGAAAGATTCTTCTTCTAGTAGTAACAATAATCATGCTAAATCCAACGTTGTTGCTTCTAGTAGTTCTCTTGATTCCACTAATGACTCTCTTAGACAAGTTACACTTGAGCAAGAAAATAGCTTATTGAAGGGAATCATAGAGAAAGGTGTTTACAAGAGCCTTGCCGGAAGTAAGCAATTTTAGGAAATTGCGCGCAAGCAAGGAAGGCACCGGAAAAATCAAGGTGTTGGTTTGGAACAAAAGTTCAATGCCAATGGAGTTGAGTGGGAAGAAGATCAATACCCCAAGACGTAGTTTGTTCCTCAACAAGAGAAGTATGATCCTACTTCTTTCAGGGGAACATACGCTCAAGATGATCTTCTACCACAAGACCACAAGAAAAAAGGCAAGGACAAGCTTTAAGAGGATATTGATGCATTTGACTAACCTCCCAAGGCCTTGGTCAAGTGGGTTCCCAAGACTACATGAAGTTCTACTTCTTCAAGTACGACTACAACTCCAAGGATTCCCATTAAGTTTATGTGGATCCTGAAGAAGAAGAACTAGAGAGTTCTTGAGGGTGACTGTGTCGGCGTCCTGGGAACAGGGGTACCCAGACATGCCTGCCGGCGGCCCAGGGAGTGGCTCCACCAATGGCCTAGTAAGGCCCATCTTCACCAACAACCACTCAAGACCCTCGCCAGGGGCCAAGCCTCGCGAGGAGGATGACACGAAGACCTCCCTAGGGGCGGCCTCACTAGGCTGGCTCCTGAGGAGCGGAGATATCTATGCAAGGGGCACCTCGCGAGGTCCGCGTGACATGAGCCATGACGACCAAGGCCAGGTGGGCGCCAGTGGGCGCAGGATGCCAGTTTCCTCTTTGGTGCTAAGGAAGCAGGCACAGGTGAGAAGTCCCGAGGCATCAGGAAAAGGTTTCCAAATTAGTGCAACAAGACCAAGACCAGCAGGACGGGAGGACAGAGGTCACCGCGGAGCCCACGGCGGCATCATCACCAGAGCCTTTGGATGGCGAAGACCACCTTTCGTCAGGATAACTTGTACTAGTTGTCTCCCTTCAAAATTGGCCGTTGTGGGATCCCTTCCCGCCCAAAAAATTAGGGAAGAGGACCAGGGCCTCTATAAATAGGGCTAGCCACCACCATAGCAAGGGACGGATCATTCGGACCATGCCCAAGCACACCACCTCATTGAGCTCAAAAACACCTCTCCTCAGGAGGCTGTTCGTCCATTGTACTAGGTCATCCTCAGCCCACCAGGCAATCCACCACACCACACTGGAGTAGGGTATTACACCAGAATGGTGGCCCGAACTAGTATAAACTCTCATGTCACTTGTTCCTTGGGTTCGGCGAGCTAGACCTAGAGATTGTTGTGAGAGTGAGCTAGGGAGAGATTCTTCGTGTGCACCCTAGTGTTCGAACCTCAAGGGTTTGCCGGAACCCGCAATCTGACATTTGGCGCACCAGGTAGGGGTGCGCTGAAGCCTTTCTTTCGTTAATTCGCGCTCCACTGCTCCCACCGCATCCATGTCTGACACTCGCGGAGCCCGTGCTGAGCGCCGGGCCACCCTCACCGCCTGCATCGCTCAGACGGCGCCCGTTAATGGACCTGCCCTCCATTCTCCATCGCTCGCTGCCAATGCCGCCACTGGCCCAGCAGCGAACAAGCAGCAGGCTTCATCGCTGCACCCCTCGATGCGGCGGGACGGATGCACCGCCACCCCGTCGCTGACTCCGACCGGCTCGTTGTCCCACGCTTGTCGCGCACCCACGGACGCACAGGCCGTGTTGCTCATGGCACACGAGCCCTTGCGTTATCGCCCGATCGATGATCTATACGATGACTGGCTGGACCGCATCGCCGAGCTCGTCGGCGCTGTCGGAGGCTCTCCTGCACCATCCCTCTCGCTGCCTCGCCCACTTCTAGCCGTGGGTGACGTGGCTCACGGAGGACCTCCGTTGCCTCCGTGTCAAGATGGCACCCTCGCACTGTCAGCGTTCTGGGAATGGGGGTCCCCATACTTGCCTTCCTGCGGCCCACGGCGTGGCTGGGCTGGCAGGCCTGTATGGCCCATCTTCATCGACAAGGCATTGAAGACCCTTGCGATGGGCCAAGCCTCGCGAGGCGGACGACGCAAGACCTCCTCAAGAGCAGCCTCGCCAGGAAGGCTCGCGAGGGGTGGAGAGACCAAGGCAAGGCAAACCTCGCGAGGTCCTCGTGACGTGAGCCATGACGACCGAGACCAGGTGGGCGCCAGCGCGCAGTGTCCTCGTTTCCTCTTTGGTGTCATGGGGGAAAGAGCGGGCGCGGAGTACTGAGGCATCAAGCAAAGGTTTCCATATCGGTGCAATGAGACCAAGACCAGTAGGACGGCAAGATGGATGTCACCATGGAGCCCAAAACGGCGTCATCACCAGAGACTTTTGCAGGCTAAGACTACTTTTGTCAAGATAAGTTGTACTAGCTGTCCCCTTTCAAACTAGCCGTTGTTGGCTCCCTTCTTGCTCATTATTTGGGCAGAGGATCAGGGCCTATATAAGTAGATCTAGCCACCACAGTAGAGGGGACAACAAAAAGAGAGCACAAGAACACCTCGACCTTAGGAGGCTGTTCTTCCCCTTGTACTGTTCATCATCAGCCCAAGAGGCAATCCACCACCACCACACTGGAGTAGGGTATTACACCACAATGGTGGCCAGAACCAGTATAAATCTTGTGTCTTTCTGTGTTGCGAGTTCGTCGAGTTTGTCCGTGAGATCTTAGAGAGCTAGGGCATGGATCGATAGGGAGAAAACATTTGCGCGCACCCCAATGTTTGAACCTTGAGGGTTTTGCCGGAACCCGTGATCCAACATTTGGCGTGCCAGGTAGGGGTGCGCCGAAGCTTCCTTCCGTCGCTCCATGCCCCGTTGGTTCATCGTCTCCATGGAAGACGCGCACCGCGCTCGTGCTGAGCGCCAGGCTGCCCTCGCCGCCACGTCGCTCAGATGGATCCCGTCGGCGGGCCACCTCGTCGTTCCCCGTCGCCTGCCGCCAACGCCGCCACCAGCCCGGCAGGGAATGAGTAGCAAGCATCCTCGTTGCACCCCTCGGTGCGGCGGGACGGCCACACCGCCACTCCATCGCTGACCCCAGCCGATTCTTCTTCCCATACAAGTCACCCTCCCATGGACGCACGTGCCGCGCTCCTCATGGCGCACGACCTCCTTGCTGCAGCCCGGTCGACGACCTCTACGAGGACTGGCTCGACTGCATCACCGAGCTTGTCCGCACCACAGGGGGCTCCCCTGCGCCGTCCCTCTATCTGCCTCGCCCTCCGCCAGCAACGGGCGACGTAGCTCACAGAGCGCCTCCACCACCTCTGCCCCAAGACAGCGCCCTAGCGCCAAGGCGCGCATCTCCGCGACGCGACCCGCCGCACCTCGTGCCCGCATGAGAAGAATGAAGATGTCAAGAAGTCCCTCAACCGCAATAAAACGCTCCACCGCTCCTCGCGCCAGGACTGGTTGCGGCGGCAAGACTACGCGCCACCTATAGAGGCGGGGCATGGACCGCATCAATACCAAGCTGCACCCCCAAGGCAGGCCCCGGTGACCACAGCTGGCTGCCGTGCTTTCACCCTCGAGCTGCGTAGCATCACCTGGCCGGGAAAGTTCAAGCCAGATTTGCCTCCTCGCTACGACGGCACCCCCGACCCCGCGGAGTTCTTGCAGCTCTACGAGCTGAGCATCGAAGCGGCCAACGACAACGAGAAAGTCATGGCGAACTGGTTTCCCATGGCTCTCAGGGAGGGCGCCCGCTCTTGGCTCCCGAACCTGCCTCCAGGCTCAATTTCCTCCTAGGATGAAATGCGCAACCGCTTCATCACCAACTTCCATGGCACTCGCGACCGGCCCCCAGTCGCGGGCAACCTGCGCCGCATCAAGCAACAACTAGGAGAGACCCTGCAGAAGTACATTCAGCGCTTCAACAGCGCACGGATCAAGATCCCCAAGGTGACCGACAAGGCCATCATCTCTACGTTCTTTGATGGCGTCCATGACGTCAAGATGAAGGAGGAGCTGGCCATCCACGAGGAGCTATGCATGACCCTGGAGCTATTCGACATCGCGAACACGTGTGCTAGGGCTGAGGAGGGGCGCCTCTCCCTCCTCGAGCTTCCTGCTGCAGACCCAGAGGAGAAGAAAGCCAAAGCCAAGGATGTGAAGCGCAAGGGAGCAGCCGTGCTCGCAGCAGAACCAAACACCAAGCATGGCAGAGACCAACCAGAGTCATCCAAGAGCAGCCATCCATTCTGTGCCTTCCACAACCTAAACACCCACAACACCAGTGAATGTCAAGAGCTCAGAGCCATTCATGAAGGACGCTTTGGTGGACGCCCCGAGCGTGGCGACCGGGGCTACGGCCGAGAAGGAGGACGTGGTGGCGGATGCTGGGACGACCTTGGCCGGCGCCATGAGTGGCGCGACCGGCCTCGCGAGGACCGCTAGCAGGATCAGCCTCGCGAGGGCGCCTGGAGGGATCAGCCTCGTGAGGATCGTCCTCACGGCAATGCCGGACTCCCTCCGCCACCGCCACCGCCCAGAAGGAATGATGAACACCATCAAGACGAGGGGGTTGGGGGCTTGCAGGAACCGCGTGCTATCGCCTGCATCTTGGGCGGAGCCTAGGCCCCAACCTCGCAACGTATCTTCAAGCAGTTTGTTCATGAAGTGAATGCAGTCCTCCCCAAGCTCGAAGCCACACGCCCGCTCAGGTGGTCCTAGTGCCCATCACGTTCAACTTGGCAGACCAGCTCAAGTGCGCAGCTACCGCTGGCACCCTCCCGATGCTTTGCTCCGTAGTCATCAGCAACGTGCAAGTTACCAAGACCCTCATCGATGGCGGCGTAGGGCCCAACATCCTGTCCGTCGACATGTTCGACAACCTCCAAGTGCCATATGACCAGCTTCAGCCCACAAAGCGTTTCTCAGGAGTGACCAACAGTTCTACCACACAGATAGGGCAGCTCCGCCTCCCTGTCACCTTCGGAGAACGCAAGAACTACCACACCGAGCTCATTGACTTCGACGTCGTGCACATCCATCTACCGTACAATGCCATTCTTGGGTATCGAGCCCTGGCCAAGTTCATGGCGGTGACCCATCACGGCTACAATGTCCACAAGATGCCGAGAAGCGGCAGGATCATCATGGTCCCATGTGAAGAAAGAGATGCGGTGTGCTCCCTCGAGTGTGCCTTCCAAGCTGCAACAGTTGACGACCCCGACAGCAAGGGCAATGGCCCTCCTGAGGCCATCCCCAAGAAGAGGAAGAAGCAGCTGCGACGTGCAGGACCTCGGGAGGGTGGCACCTCAGCCGGAGCCTCGTCAGGATCAGCGCCGACTCCAGGGGCACCTCCTTCTATCGCATAGGAAGGCGCGCTTGGCGCCCTTCTCGGGCAGGGCTCGGGGGCTTTCTTCTGGAAGGCCTCAGACTTTACCCACATCATGAGGGGGCACTTGGGCACCACTTGGAGGCATGCTTCACGGCACGTTACCCTCAGGAGGGCACAGGGCAAGGATCGCCCACCGTTCAGGAGTTCATCACCAAGACCACCCAGGGATTCCAAGACGCAAGGGCCATGCCCGGTGACCACTGATCATGAGACGTAGCTTCCCATCCAGGTGAGGATGTCGGGATGCGTGTCTGCATTGACGTTCCAGGGCTCAACAGGGTCGCTTCTCAGGAGCTTTTTTGGCCTTCGCGCGTGGGACGCTGCGAGGGCCCACCACATAGCTACGTTCGCATGCCCTTTGGCCTGCCGAGCGTGTCGTCCGACTACCAGCGTAACTTGTGGCGCATCCTAGCGGCTCAGGGCTTCGGTGGCTCGTGAGGAGCAACCCCTTCGCCGTGCACCTTCAGCTGCCCCAACTCTCCTTCGTCAACATGACCAGGTGACATCTTTCCAAGTTCATTTAGCTGGGAGCGCCCCTCGGGCTGCATCATTCCCAGGCCGCGTGGGTCCGTCCCTGTGGCATGTATCCCTTTTCACTAGTAGAAAACAGGGCTTTGGTTCGGGCAGGGCAAGCCCATTAGTCCCGGTTCAGTCACGAACCGGGACCCATGGGGGCATTCATCCCGGTTCTTTAGCCCAGGGGGCCGGCCGGGGCCTCGTGGGCATTGGTCCCGGTTCGTACGGACCCATCTGTCCAGGTTCTAGGCACGAACCGGGACCAATGAGCCTCGCTCCTGGCCCACAAACATTGGTCCCGGTTCTTGGCTCGAACCAGGACAGAAGGCTGGGCTTTAGTCCCAGTTCCAGCCATGAACCAGGACAAATGAGTTGCCCATATATAGCCCGTCGCCGCAGCAGAGCACTCCACAGTGCTCTATTTTTTTGGCCGGCGAGGAGAGGGCATTTGGGTGCTCTAGCTCACCTCCTATGCACATGAGGTGTTTGATGAAATGCCCGAGCCACGCTAGTTAAGCTTTGTCCTCTCGAAGCTCGACCTCCAAGCTCCATTTTCCCCGAGATTTGCATAGGTTTAGCGGTCCGTCACGTCCCGTCCCCTTCTTCACCGCCGTCGATCACCCATGCCGATCTCGTCACCGGCACCACCGTGGTGAGCCTCTTGTTCTTATCTTCTTTCTAAAAGAAAATAATTCTTACTTTAGATAGATACCTGTCTAATTTTCTAACTTTTATTATTGCTTGTTATTATATAGTGCGATGGTTTTGGTATCCGCCCCCGTTGGCCCTTGTCCTGTCTATGATTCAGATGTGGTATATCTTATCTTTTTATAACTATTTGCTTCATTTATTGTTTTTGACAATTATGCCAACCAATGTGACATAGATTTTATTTATGTAGGAGGTAGTTGAACCGGAAATTCCAACCGACCCTATTGTCGAGAGGTTAAATTTAGTTGAAGAAGAAAGCAATTACTTGAAGGAAAAAATAAAAAAATTAAGGAGGAGAAGATGATATTGGAGTTGCATGTTGCGGATGTCGTCGATGATCCCAAGATCAAGATGGATGCAATGCGGTTGAAGATTAGAAAGATCAGAAAATATGCCATTCATACTGAGGCTTGGTATCATTATGCCGTTGGATTAATTTCTACCTTGGTTGTGATTATGATCGCATTTGTTGTTGCATTGAAAGGTTTTACATAGTTTCAATGTATGGTTTAACTAGATGCTCTGGAGAGCTGTATGTTGTTCAATGAGAACTATGTATGCACTTTGTTTTTAATGGGATGATGAACTTCTATTAATTTGGTCACTTATCTATTCATGAGAGCTACATGTAATAAATTGATGATGTGGCTTTAATGGTCCATTTTGAAAACAGAAAAACTATGGAGTTCAAACAAGTTTAAAACTGAAATCCCTTTGTAATAGACGAGTTTCCGTATGAAACCCTCATACTTTGAAAGAGATTGTCCGTTTTGTACTAGAAGTGCATCCAGTTTTTTCCATAACCCTCTCTACTTTCTTGCACATGCTATGTGGGTGAAATGATGATACCATGCGAACTTTCAACCTTTTCAGAGTTCATTTGAAATGCTTTTCAATTTTAGGGTCTTATAGCTCAAAATAATCAGTAAATGCATGAAAAATAACAAATGAAGTCAGAAAGGGTTGAAAATTGATGATGTGGCTTTGAATGGTGCATTTTGAACGCAGAAAAACTATGGAGTTCAAACAAGTTAAAAAAATGAAATCTCTTTGTAACAGACAAGTTTCCGTATGAAACCCTCATACTTCTAAAAAGATTGTCCGTTTTGTACACGAAGTGCATCCAGTTTTTGCCGTAACCTTATCTACTTTCTAGCACATGCTATGTGGGTGAAATGATCATACCATGCCAACTTTCAACCTTTTCAGAGTTCATTTGAAATGCTTTTCAATTTCAGGGTCTTATAGCTCAAATTAATTAGTAAATGAATGAAAAATAACAAATGAAGTCATAAAGGGTTGAAAATTAATGATGGGGCTTTGAATGGTGCATTTTGAACACATAAAAACTATGGAGTTCAAACAAGTTCAAAAAAATGAAATCCCTTTTTAACAGACGAGTTTCCGTATGAAACCCTCATACTTTGTAAGAGATTGTCCGTTTTGTAAACGAAGTGCATCCAGTTTTTGCCGTAACCCTCTCTACTTTCTTGCACATGCTATGTGGGTGAAATGATGATACCATGGCAACTTTCAACCTTTTCAGAGTTCATTTGAAATGCTTTTCTATTTCAGGGTCTTATAGCTCAAAATAATTAGTAAATGCATGAAAAATAACAAATGAAGTCAGAAAGGGTTGAAAATTGATGATGTGCCTTTGAATGGTGCATTTTGAACACAGAAAAAGTCTGGAGTTCAAATAAGTTCAAAAAAAATGAAATCCCTTTGTAACAGACGAGTTTCCGTATGAAACCCTCATACTTCGAAAGAGATTGTCCGTTTTGTACACGAAGTGCATCCAGTTTTTGCCGTAACCGTCTCTACTTTCTTGCACATGCTATGTGGGTGAAATGATGATACCATGCCAAGTTTCAACCTTTTCAGAGTTAATTTGAAATGCTTTTCAATTTCAGTGTCTTATAGCTCAAAATAATCAGTAAATGCATGAAAAATAACAAATGAAGTCAGAAAGGGTCGAAAATTGATGATGTGGCTTTGATGGTGCATTTTGAACATAGAAAAAGTCTGGAGTTCAAATAATTTCAAAAAAAATGAAATCCATTTGTAACAGACGAGTTTCCATATGAAACCCTCATACTTCGAAAGAGATTGTCTGTTTTGTACACGAAGTGCATCAAGTTTTTGCCGTAACCCTCTCTACTTTCTTGCACATGCTATGTGGATGAAATGATGATATCATGCAAAAAGAAAATTAACTAAAAAACTTTTATAAAACTCTAATAGCAAAAGCAATGGTCTAAAAAGCTTTTATAAACCTCTAGTATTTTTTAAACTAAAATTATATAAAATTCATGCCACTAAAATTATCAAAGTATTTTCTGTTCAAAAGATGAAAAGAAAAAAGAAACAAAATAAACTTTAATAAATAAGTAGAAACAAAATTAAATAAATTAAAATTTAATAAAATAAATAAGTAGAAACAAAATAAAATAAAATAAACTTTAATAAAATAAATAAGTAGAAACAAAATAAAACAAATTAAAATTTAATACAATAAATAAGCAAAAACAGAATAAAATAAAATAAACTTTTGTAAAATAAAGAAGTAGAAACAAAATAAACTTTATAAAAGTAAAATAAATAAAATTTAATAAAATAAATAAAAATAGCAACAGTAAGTTTTTTCTACTACCACTATAAAAGGAAGAGAGGGGCAGATCCAAACAATCACATCCATCCACCATCAAAATCTAATGGCTCTTAATCCTCCGGTGTTTAACACTGCAAGCCACACATTAAGCCCACTAACCCATCAATCGCTAACCCTCACCGCCGTTAAAAAAACGCTGCGAAACACGACCTTTCTCCCCAACGGAGGCCACAAGCCCACAACACGGCAACCCCCCGCCGTTCCTCCCTTCACCGCGGGAGCCGACGCGCCCTTCACCGCGGGAGTTGATACCCTCATCCATCCGCATAGCCCCGGCTTCCTCTCCTCCGCTCCGAGGCCGTACGCGCCCTTGATCAGAACAGCAGTACCACCGGGGCGCATCACCTTCTTGCGCCTCCCACATCGGCCCCCATGGTCGTTCTCCTCTGTACCCAAACTCTATGTATAAGCTACATGTGCATCAGTAGGCTTGAGACGACGATCTAGATCGAGCAGGTCGCAGGAGCTTGCCGGTAACACCTAATCTTTGATCTGGTTTGTACCCATGCGTGTGTATGATTAGTTTCAGCGGCCACACGGCACACGACGTTGCAGTAACATGATGCATCACGCATTGAACGGAACCGTAAGGCAACAAGGCGACGCGCGCGTGCACACACCGGCGTTGGAGGCATGGTGTTAAGCAGCGGAGAAGGCATCCGGCAAGGCAACACTAGTAGAAAAATGACTTTTAGTACCGGTTCGTAAGGACCTTTAATACCGGTTCTGGAACCGGTACTAAAGGGTGGGCACTAAAGGTCCCCCCCTTAGTCCCGGTTCAACACGAACCGGGACCAAAGGTCCACCATGTGGCACGAGGCGCGCCGTGGTCTTGGGGACCTTTAGTCCTGGTTGGTTGTTTTTTTTGAAATAAAGCAAAAACAGCCCGCCTACTGGGCTGGCACGGCTGCATACAACTAGAAACCCAACCTCTAGTTGGGCCAGGATGCATGCCCGTACGGCCCAATAGGCCCCACTGGGCAGAAGACTTGCAATAGGCCCACAAAGGCCTTCTTAGAGAGGAGCTCGACACGGTAGCCGCGACGGGGCTTATAAACCGGTGCGAGCTCCTCTCAACTAGCGAGGTGGGACTAAACATTGTGCACTGCAGGTGGCAGCGCACCACCTTTAGTACCGATTGGTGGCTCCAACCGGTACTAAAGGGGGGGGTCTTTAGTACCGGTTGGAGCCACCAACCCGTACAAAAGGCCACCACCTTTAGTACCGGTTGGAGCCACCAACCCATACTAAAGGGGGGGGGTCTTTAGTACCGGTTGGAGCCACCAACCCGTACTAAAGGCCACCACCTCTTTAGTACCGGTTCGTGGCACGAACCGGTACTAAAGGTTCGCCACGAACCGGTACTAATGAGCGCCGCCCGCCTAGCCGTTGGAACCGGCATTATTGGTCACATTAGTGCCGGCTCAAATACAAACCAGGACTAATGAGCTGAACATTTGACCCTTTTTCTACTAGTGCAGCCACCAGGTTCTCCATCTCCTCTTGAATTATGCTAATTATCTTGGCCATTTATTCATCTACTGCTAACGGAAATCAAACAACAGCGTCCATGTCACCATCTCCCCATATACACTTGTACTGAACACCAAACACCACTGCTACTTTGATTCAGTACGGTGATTATTCTTGCCTAATTCTCTAGATCAAAGCATTGTGCTATACTACTTCCCGGCGTGGAAACATAAAATTTTATTTATTACAATTCCTTTGCTATCTCTCAGTATCTATTTTCTGAATCCCAGTTTTTATTTGATTACTAATCGATGAGGCAAAGGCTTATGCTTCTGTTTCGTAATCATAGTTTTGTTTTTCAAAATCATATAAAAGCTTCAGAAGTGTGCAGAGCATTCAAATGCAACAACAAAATTCAGGTAAAATATTCTTCTAATCCTCTCCCAAGATATTGTGTCTTTGCTAACTTGATGACTGCATGCTAACAATCAATTGTTGCTAATAGCTGAGGAGGAAGGGCAGGGGCGCGACAGCCTCGATGGTGGCCCTCTAGAGACCATGGTATCCGGTGAGAGGCAGTGCACAGCACCGACGCCGACGCCAGCCTATGGGGCTGCGGCAACTTAGTTGCGGGAGCTCGGTTGTTTGGATACGTTTGGATCGCCGGCCAAAGGTTGAGCATTTTGGGTACGTTTGGATCGCTACCAAACCAGGTCTTACAAAATATTGGCATGATTTATCCCACTGTTAGCTAGATCTGAATTATAACTTACCAAATAATTGATTCTTTGTGTTTTGAGGACACATGCATGTTGATTCCGTGAAGCATAGAATTTTGAACTTGTGGCATCCTTAGTTCCTAAACTTTGAACACAATTGATCATTTGTCATTTGTGTTGATTAGAGATTGAAATTGCATCCATCCATCTTGTTGACAGTACATGTATTAGACTGACGAGGCAACAAAGCTGATGCATGCTGTATATTATGTCTGATGTTATTACCTTGAATAATATATGTATAAACTATTCGACTGAAAATTCAGTTAGTCTGGCTTGCAACGATACTATTATAAGTTCCATTGCATGTCATACTCTAGTAACATATCGAATTAGCACATGGAGCTTATAGACAGAGATTGGGTTTAATACTTTCCTCTGAATTTTAGTACCAAACCACACACATACCAATATATGTTGCCAAATGTTTTGAAGTCTTTTGGCTTCAACCAAATAGAAACGTATGATTTTGCCAGAAAAAGGTAGGTGACATGGCTACAAACCAAACAACGAGACTTTCCAATATCTTGGTCATGCCCTTGCTTTGGCCATGCCAAATTTTGGCAATGCTACATGGGGCTCAAACCAAACATACCCATTATTATTCCATGTCTAGATGTAAACTGAGTTTTTGATGTATTTTTCTTTGGGTTTTGCTTGTTCTCTTAACAAATAGGAAGAGAATCATGCAGGCCAATGAATTTGAAAGATTCTTACCATCGCTTATCAGTGTATTTCTTCAATTGCTTATTCAGCTGCACCTTCCTGCTGCAAATTTCTTTAACTTGACGTGATAGGTATCTAGCTAACTTCCCTGTTACATAGGTAATTTGATTCTTATATATGACAGACCAAATTATTTTATTTCATTGTAAAATTACATGGTGCGAACTCGATCAGTCTTCTCCAGATGCTTCTCTAGATGGTGGAAATTATCATCCATCTCCTAAGGACAGGGCGATGCAGCCAACCCATGGCACTGGCAATGACATAACAATACATTTTCCTTTTTATTTTTGTGTAAACCAACTAATTGAATAAATTACAGCTATAGTAACATCAAAATAAATATATTTGAAAAATTAAACTCATTGGTGGATCCGCCACTGGTTGAAATAGAGGTCTTTACAATTGCGTTTAATGATCAATAAAAAACATTTGTTGAATTGTATCCATTGTTTTGATGAAAACTCCACTATTTTAGTATTATTATATATTAAAAATAATAATTTTGTATCCTGATGGAGACGTGCGTTGCACGTGCGGCTTAATAGTTGTTGTAAGTAGAAACAAAATAAAATAAATAAAGAAACAAAAAAATAAAAAAGTGCCAACTACTAGGCCACCATAGCCTGAATACGACTAGAAACCCTACCATGGGCCATGATTCAGGCCCGCAGAAGGCCCAGTAGGCCCATCAGGCATAGCAGTGACGCGCCCCTCTCAACTAGCGAGGTGGGACTAAAGTTTTGGCCACGGGGAGCACGAGGACTTTGGTTCCGGTTGGTGGCACCAACCGGAAGCAAAGGCCGCCGCTTCACGCCCTTTGGGCTGCCGAAAACTAACCTTTGGTCACGGTTGGTGGCACCAACCGGGACTAAAGGGTGCATTGGTCCCGGTTTGTCCTGTGAACCGGAACCAATGCTCTGGGTATATAAGAAGGACTTGTGAAAATTTTCACTTCTCATCTCGCAGTTCCGCCCCGACAACGCCGACGACATCGACACGCCAGGCTGCTGCGTGCCCCCGTCTCTGTCGTTGCCGTCGCCCTAGCCCCGGCCTCACTGCACCCTGCCCCGACCTCGACGCGCCCTGCCCCTACCTCGCCTTCGCCGAGCCCTATCCCGAGCTCGCCGCGTGCTACCCGGCCCGACCTCGCCGTCGCGCACGCCAAGCGCCCTGCCCCGACCTCGCCGCCGCTCGCGTGCACTGTGAGCGCCTCATCGTGCCGTTCCCCCTCCTCTCCCCTTCTCCCCCGCACCCCAACGCCGCCGCCCGCCCCGACACCGACGACGAAGCAGGCCCCCAGTTCACATATATATTTAATTTTTTGTTCATTTTGTAGTAGTAGATGATGATGATGATGTATGTATGTTCATATGCAAAAGTTAGGATTTTTTTTGTTCATAGATTTTTTTGGTGATATTATTGTAGAATATGCAAATGTTTGTATGTTCATATGCAAAGAATATGTCATTTTTTATAAAAAAATTATGATTTTTTCTATTGTAATTTTGTTCATAGAATTTTTATTTTGTTCATAGAATTTTTTTATTTCTGTTGTAATTTTGTTCATAAAGTTTTAGGATGAAAAAAAGAAGAAGAAGAAATAAAAAGGGAGGAGGAGAAGTTTCATTTAGTTTTAGGATTATTTTATTTTATGTTTAGTTTAAGAAGAAGGAAAAGAAATAGAAAATATTCTATCGGGTATGTCGTTATCGATATACCCCCTCCCCGATAACTTCAACATGAGGAGGAGGGAGGGGTGGGTCGCCGAGGGTTCGAGGGGCGAGGGTTGGGAACTATCTAGGGTAGAGGGTAGAGGGTCGCCGAGGGTTCGAGGGTTGAGGGGTCGTCGTATGTCGTCGTTGTCGATATACCCCCTCTCGACCGTGATAACTTATACCACGGGAGCACCCCCGGCCCTCTCACTCAACTAAAACTCTCGAGGACACCGAAACCCTAGAAAAAACGATGTTGGTCTCCTACCCCCTCCCGTCACGCCCCTACCCGACAAACTCTCTCGAGGCCACCCAAATTTACCAAGTTAAAAGAGCATTGTCGTCAAGGCCACCCCATACCCTTGAAGCATTGTCGAGGCCACCCCAAACCCTTGAAGCGTTGCCGAGGCCACCCCAAACCCTAGAGAAGCAGCGTCGAGGTCACTAATATGATTCCTTATTGTGATTAGCTTGCTAGTTCCACATTTGCCACTAATATATCCATTTTTCATGTTTCAGTAATAATTGCCATGTTGTAAATATTTGTAGAAACTATGGAGCACCCCCGAGACGAAGCAACAGAAGCGGTGTTGGGGGACATAATCGCACAAGGAAGTGATGCCATCATGTCGTTTCTCAACGAAACCGATGGTCTGGAAGGACAGGGTGAAGAAGCAGGCTATGATTATGATTTCTCCGGTGACCCAATGCCGATGCAAGAAGGAGACCGTGATGACAGCTCCGGTGACCGAATCGAGTCCGGCCAGGTATATATATTAGTTAAGCCTGTGTTGACAAGCTAACTGATGCATTCATTGTTTTGGTATATGTACACATATTAATTAAATCTCGTCTTTCTTCTTTTTTCTAGCCCTTTGGATCGAGCACAACTTAGGTAAAGAGACGAGGCCCGAAGAAAAAGTTGCGCTTGGATGAAAGGTTTGAGACCACAGCAATCGCGCGCGATGGCATGCCGATTGAACCCATCTGGACAAAGGAAGCATTTGCTGCTCAGTGCGGTGTTCTTGTTAGGGACAAGATCCCGATCAGTATCCACCAATGGTTAAAGCCTAAGAATGAAGACCCTGAGGTGTCTTATGTCTCCGATATGCGAAAAGATGATCTTTGGACCGCGCTAAAGGCAAATTTCACCCTACCAGCAGAGGAGGATCCGTAGAAGCCAGTTAAAGAGCAATTGATCAAGTCTCATGCTCTTAAGAAGATGGCAGAACTACTCAGGAGGTGGAAGAATGAGCTAAAAGCATTGTTTGTCGACAAAGACAAGACACCAGAATTCATTGGCCGGTATAAGAAGATCAGAGATCACTGGCCCACATTTGTGGCCCACAAGACATCGGAGAAGAGTAAGAAGATGTCGGTGAAAAACAAGATAAATGCTGCGAAGAAGAAGTGTCACCATCGCATGGGGTCAGGTGGCTACCTCAAACCCTGACCGTTGTGGGCCAAGGCTGAGAATGACCTGATTGATAAAGGGGTCGAACCAGAGATGAGGAACTGGCCAGACCGTTGCCGGACTTGGTTCTTCGGGGTTGGCGGATCCTTGGACCCCGTATCAGGGAAGTGCGTTTGGACGGACGAGCAACTGAGAATACCCGTCACGAGGCTTCAGGAGTATATCGAGGCAGCGCAGCAAGGGACATTCGTTCCAGACAGAGAGAACGACGAGCTCACTATGGCCCTCGGGAATCCTGAGCACCCTGGATGGACATGAGGCACGCCAGGCTCCGTTTTGTGGAATGCTGGGTTTCCGGACGCAGGCGGTTACAAATGCCAGGAGAGGAGGAAGAAACTGGAGTAGACCCAAATTCAGGCGCTGCACGCAAGGGTACAAGCGATAGTGCAACGAGAAGCAGATCGCAACAAGCGACCCACCAAAGCTTCCCCCGAAGCTACCCTGCCATCTCAGCGGAGAAGCAGCGTGGCTTACACCGAGCTGTAGTAGCTGGAGCCTGTCTTCACGGCTCCTGCAAGCTACCCCGTGGACTTAATCACGGAGTCTCAAAATTGCCACCTTATGACGCAATGGAAGAATTTGAAAGTCAAGGCGGCTGTTGGCTCTGTTGCACCTCCTGAACCTGGCGCAACTTTTCACTGCCGGCTGATTCCAGAAGGATATGCTAGGGTGATGGTGGATGAAATAGCGGACAGATTTGAGGACCTCGAGCTTGACCACCCTACCGATGAACAGGAGACTCAGCTGGGTTCTTCTCTGAAGACTCCATGCCTATGGCGGAAGGAGCTCATCAACCTTCCGAACTGGACGCCTCCGCCTCCTCCTCCTCCTCCGCCGAGTCAGGGTACTGCGACTCCTCCTCCGGCGGGTGATCAGGGCACTCAGCCTCCTTCTCCGGCGCGTGGCGGCACTCCGCCTCCTTCTCCGCTTGCGCCGGCGCGCCCGAGTAGCCAGCCTACTCCTTCTCCGCCTCGTCAGCAAGGGCGGAAGAGACCCGCCGCCGCTCCGGCTGCTCCGACGCATCATAGTCCTCCTCCTTCGCCTCGTAAGCAAGGAAAGAAGACAACCGCAGCCGCTCCGTCTGCTCCGGCGTCTAGTAGTACAGCCAGAGGCGGGAGGCAATACAGATTAGGTCCTTCTCTGAAGACTCCAGAGAAGTTACCATACGAGAGGACCCCGGAGGAAAATGAGAAGATCGTGCGAGACGAAGTGAGGAACTTCTTTGAAGGGGTGAAAGCAAAGAAACATCCACCTCCGGAGGAGAAGATAGATCCGGTGAAAGCGAAGCGCACTATGGAAGCCCTTAAGAAACCACCAAAGTCTCTGCTGAAAGGCAACTATGAGCACATTATTCCAAGGTCATTTATCGAAGCGGAGCGGTCGGGAAGTGCTGTCAGTGATCAAAGTTTAGCTGAACAACGAGATGGGAAAAAAATTGCCCAACTCAGTTAAGGTGTCTAGCGATATCGTCGCTAACGATTCGAGGATGGTGCCCGGTTATAACAATCTTGAAGATTACCTGCCCGACGATGTACATTATGAATTCTTGGAGGTGGACGGACACAGATATGAGTACGGGAAGCTTCTCGTCAAAGATGAAATGTCTCTAACAACGATGATGCGAAGATTCCATGATTGGTACATGAAAACCTGCAGAGAGTCTGGGGGGACGAATAATTTGACGCTGAGAGTTAAAGAGGAGCATGACCTCGTTGGAACTAGTCTGTTGAATGTTCCATTTGAGGAGTTCTTCCAGTTTTTCAATCAGAAGGCCCTCAATAAATTAACGGTCACTTGCTGCTGTCTATAAGTACTACTTATGTAATTAAGTCTCTATATATAGGTCAGCTCTTTCATTGCATGTATTTATAATTATCCTCACTATATTATGCAGATTGAAGATCGCCGAATTGAAGAAAAGACAAATCGGTGATATTGGGTTCATTAACCCAAATATCATAGATGCATATTCAGTTGAATTTCAGAAAAAGATACCAAGGCCAACTTGCTACGATCGTTGGTATTAAATCAAAACAAAGCTATAATACTCTTTCCTTACAACTACAAGTGAGTGTTACTTTCTTGTGCATATTCGGTTTCCCTTATTAGTCGGGGTTATAGTAATGTAATTGATGAGTTATGCATGCGTGCGCAGGTTCCACTATATTCTCCTAGAGATTAAGCTCGAGCAGGGACTAGTAACCGTCTTAGACTCGAGACGAAAATATCCCAAGGAGTATGCGGACATGACTCAAATTCTCGAGAAGTAAGTTAAATCGATCATTATCGCACCATATCGGCAACTTTGTTCACTTCCTGATATCAAGTAATCGTTTTCTTTGTCTGGCAGGGTTTGGAAAAAATTCACCTCAAAAGCTCTGGGACTGCCGAAGAAGCTGGAATTTAAACACCCGAAAGTAAGTACTACCAGCAAGTTCCGCGCATCTCCTAGTGATTCAAGTGCTAGTTTCATCAATACCATTTAGCATGCTTGCTTATCAGTTTGATTGACCTCTATTTCTTGTAAAGTGGTTGTGGCAGGAAGCCAAAAATAATTAATGTGGATACTATGTTTGCGAGTCCATCTGCCACACGACCTGTGAGCGGGGCTACACTAAAAAAAATATGAACTCCGTAAGCAATAATATTCAGAATTTTACATTATTACCATCTTTTCTGTTGAGTTTCATTCATATATATGTATTGACCCCCTTCCTCAAATTAGATGTTTCGGATGCGGGATGAACTCCTAGCACCAGATCGCGTGCGAGGAATTCAAGAGGAATTGGCGGCATTCTTTCTTGACCACGTGATCGATAAAGAGGGAGAATACCATGTGGACCATGTGTTCATATATAATTAGGGGATTATATTGTAAGAGATGTTATATTGTATATATGTAGCCAGTAGCGTCGGATAGATATACAAAAACTTGTTGTTCGACCAATCTCTCGGAGAAGGAGAGGTCAATATCACTTCTCTCTGTATGCATATGTTCATGACGATCTTCTGTTTCGTTCATTTTTGCTTACTAGCTAGCGTGTCGAGTGCTCTCTATACGTATAGTACGTAGCGTCGACCAAGCATAGAGATAAGAGAGGACACTTCTCTCTATTAATTAATTAGCTACCAAACACAATATATGAAACACCTTAATTAACCATACAAAACCCCCAAATCCACCCTTCAGAAAAAAATAAAAACCCTAGACCCTGAACAACTGGTGCGTGGATGCCTATTGGTCCCGGTTGGTGCCACCAACCGGGACCAAAGGGCCTCCTGTCTGGGCTCGCAGCACCGGCCACGTGGAGGCCCATCTGGCCCGGTTCGTGTAAGAACCGGGACTAAAGGCCTAGGGCTTTAGTAACGACCCTTTAGTCCCGGTTCAGGAACAGGGACAAATGGCCCTTACGAACCGGGACAAATGGCCCTTTTTCTACTAGTGTTTTATGTCTTTAGCTTACTTTCTTGGGGGCGCCCCTCGGGCTGCATCATCCCCAAGCTACTCGGGCCTGACCCAGTGGCACGTATCTCCCATGCACTTATTTAAGCTTGCTATTCTCATGTTTGATCTACCTATGATTACTACCTGCTCAATCATTGCCTCCCACGGGGCCTCCTCACGTCGGCATGGCGCTGGTGCATGGGTCCGTCCCTGCCACGTCGAAAAACCTGAGCAGTTGAGCTCTGGCTCGCGGCATGCCCCGCGCACGTCACCTCACCAGGCCCTCTGTGCCTTCACCCCCTCGCAGAGCAACCATCGGCGGGCTGGCAACCATAACGGCAGATCGTGTTCTTCCTTGTGCTCACTTGCAGGAATCTCATGAGGATAACACCAGGCGGCACCGCGATCTCCCACCTCTTCCAAGTAATCCGCTTGCATGTTAAAAGGGGGGATGCTGAGCATCGCGACTCAGGAGCTCTTACTGGCTCTCCAGCCCTCACCCCCTGGCCTTGACCACAGCACGTGACCTGGCATACCAATGGCGGCTGAGCTCGCTCGAGGGCCGGGACCTAACGATGTAGAGCACAAACGAGAGCATTGAAAGGGGGAGGACTCGTATGGGCCTGACCTAGCTACGCTGCAGATGTTCGCGCACAGGTCTGGCGCATCACGAAGAATCGACCCCGGACCACCAAGATAAGTCACGAGCTCTGATCAACTAATCATTGGTACCTAGGGGACACGCTCACCGCAGCCCTGTTGTGGCAACGTCGCCTCCCTTTCTTATCTTACCATGACTGCTTGAACGCTAAAGGGGACCCCTGAGCATCGCGCCTCAGGAGCTCTTACTGGACCTCGGGCCGCTCACCTCCTGGACTTGACCACGGCACGCGACCTGGCATACCAGCGATGGCTGAAGCTTGCCTGGGGACCGGACCTATCAGCGTAGAGCAACAAGCTGTTGCGAGATTGGAAAGGGAAGACCGAGTCTAAACAGGACATGCGCTCACAAGACTTCCATAATTGGGATAATATCAACAGAAGACATTGCAGACTCTTTACACGCCCCCATGGGGTACTTATTGATTCCTCGCGGCTGTCGGATGTGGGGTTCCGACAAACCCTTAAGGTTCGAACACTGGGGTGCGCGCGAAGTCTTTCCCTCCTACCAATCTATGCCCTAGCTCGCTAAGATCTCACGGACAAACTCGACGAACTCGCAACACAGAAAGACACGGGATTTATACTGGTTCGAGCCACCGTTGTGTTGTAATACCCTACTCTAGTGTGGTGGTGGTGGATTGCCTCTTGGGCTGATGATGAATAGTACAAGGGGAAGAACAGCCTCTTGAGGTCGAGGTGTTCTTGTGCTCGGCTCACTTGTGCGGGTGAGAGTGATATGCCCTCCTCTCTATGGTGGTGGCTAGCTCTACATATATAGGCCCTGGTCCTCTTCCCAAAAATTGAGCGGGAAGGGACCAACAACGACAGGCAAATTCGAAGGGGGACAGCTAGTACAAGCTATCCTGACAAAAGTGGTCTTCGCCTGCAAAAGGCTCTGGTGGTGATGCCGTCTTGGGCTCCACTATGACCTCTGTCTTGCCGTCCTTCTCGTCTTGGTCTCGTTGCACCGATATGGCAACCTTCACCTAATGCCTCGGTACACATCGCTTGCTTCCTTAGCACCAAAGAGGAAACAAGGACGCTGCGCGCGCTCGCGCCCGCCTAGCACCAATCGTCATGGCTCACGTCACGAGAGCCTCGTGAGGTTTGCCCCACCTTGATATCTTCGCTCCTCGTGAGCATGCCTGACTAGGACACTCTTAAGGAGGTCTTGCATCGTCCGCTTCGCGAGTCTTGGCCCCTCGCGAGGTCTTGGATGCCTTGTTGATGAAGATGGGCCGTACAGCCTACTGGCTTAGCCACACCATGGTCCACAGGCAGGCAAGTCTAGGGACCCCCGTTCCTAGAACGCCGACACCAACCCCTGAGCCCAAGTTGCGCTCGGGCTTGGCTTCGTGGCGTAGCCAAGGGTCAAGTTCGGAGCGCCACAGGCCCCAAAAGCCTGCGGCCCCGGTTGACGCATGGTGGTTGATTGGACGTGGGCGTCTCCACTTCCCCATGTTGCCTCGGCAACTGCTTGACTGTACAAGTCCCTGCGACATGCAAGGAAAACCATCATTACCTGCGATCATGGGAGGTTCCAGTTGACCTTCTCTTGCTATAAATGGGGAGGGGGCGAAGCCCCCGTCGGCCATCTCTTCCTCGCTCGGTTGCTTCTTCCTCCTTGCTCCACTGCTAACAACAATGGCGCCTATCAGAAGGTTCTCCACCGAAGAGAAGGGAAAGGCCCCCCGAGGTGATCCGGGGCCACTTCCGCCGAAGAAGAGGTCGATTCATCACCATGATGAAGCGGCGATGCAGGTGGTGATGAGGCCATGGTGCGAGCAGCCTCCTCCCTGGTATCCGCTACCCTTGTATGCCCGAGCAGAGGGCTCAGGAGGATGGAGCGACAAGCAGCGTCGCCCGCGCCGTGCTCGGGGTCACCGCGCCATGGCGACGCGCGCTGTCGTCCCCGGAATCCTCGCCGCGGACACCTCACGCGAGCTGGTGCTATGGGCGCCGATGCCTCCAAGCTCTTGGATCCGCTTCCCATGGTTCTTCTCTAATGTGATGCCGCCGAGGGGGCCTCTTGAGCTCTGGTTGCAGCACGCGGACTGCAGAGCTCTGGTGACTGGAGCAGAGATCGAAGCGGTCCCCACCGGCAAGATCTTCATGACTCATGGCTAGGGCGAGATCGCGCGGGTTTCGTGCGAGGGGCGCCCTCGCGACCCACTTTGAGTACGACGGCGTCTCCACGCTCTTCTTCAAGGTCTTCGATGCTGAGGGCCACTGCCTGGAGTGCTGCTCCGTAGAGGAGCACGAGGCTGAAGCGCGTTCCGCTCGCGGCCACTCCAGCAGCAGCAGCCCTTGGGAGTCCAGCAGCTCTCCCGAGCTCTACGAGACTCCGGAGACGAGCGATGACAGCTACGTGCCCCCGAGCTCTCGCCGGGCTCAGAGCAGAGCTACGGCGTCCGGCCGTTGCCGTCGCTGATCTGGATGGGGTAGGCGCCGGCCTCCCGTGGCCCACTATTGATGATGGTGTCCGCCGCGGGAGGGTGTAGATAGGAACCCCCTTAGTTTCTGCTTTTGTTCCATGCGAAGAATCATGAAGTGCCCCGTGGGGGCATGTAATGGTCTGTAATGTCTTTTGTGCTTATCTTCCTTGTTATGAAAATTTGGCGAACGCGCATCCCGTTTAGGATCGGTACCCCCTTTCCTTCCTCGCGATAGCTTGTTGCTCTACGCCGACAGGTCCAGGTCCCCAGGGAGGCTAGAACCATCGTTGGTATGCCAGGTCGCGTGCCGTGGTCAAGGCCAGGAGGTGTGTGGCCCGAGGTCCAGTAAGAGCCCCTGAGGCGCGATGCTTAGGAGGTCCCCCTTAGCGCTCAAGCGGCCATGGTGAGGGAACACATGGAGTTGACGTGGCTACAACGGGGTTGCGGTAAGGCATGAGTGACCATTACGCCCAAGCATTTACATGATCCGAGGGCGGATCTTTTCTTGTTGACTTCGAGGTGAATCCTGATGTTGCGCTAGGGCTGCGCGCCAACTTGTGCGGCATAACTAGGCAGGCCCACACGACTTTCCCTCCCCCATGCTCTCCTTAGTGCTCTACATCCTCAGGTCCCGTCCCTCGAGCGAGCTCAGCCGCCGCCGGTATGCCAGGTCGCGATGCCGTGGTCAAGGCCAGGGGGTGAGGGCTGGAGAGCCAGTAAGAGCTCCTGAGTCGCGATGCTTAGGAGCCCCCCTTTTAACGCGCAAGCGAATTGCACGGGAGAAAAGGAGACTCGCGGTGCCGCCTACTATCCTTCCCATGGGATCCCTGCGAACAGGCACAAGAAGAAACACGGTTTGTCGTTACAGCTACCAACCTGCCGCTGGTTGCTCTGGATTAAGTGAAGGCACTGAGGGCCTGGTGAGGCGACGTGCGCGGGGCGTGCCGCGAGCCAGAGCTCGACCGCTCAGATTTGCCGACATGGCAGGGACGGGCCCATGCACCAGCACCGTGCTTATGAGGAGGCCCCGTGGGAGGCGATGATCGAGCAGGTGATAACCGTAGGCAGGTTAAGTAGGGAAGACAAATCGACTTGGGTAAATGCAGGAAGATACATGCCATTGGGTCCGGCCCGAGCGGCTTAGAGATGATGCAGCCAGAGGGGCGCCCCCAGCAAGGTAGGCTAAAGACATAAGCAAAAGGGGTACATGCCGCAGGGACAGACCCACGCGGCCTGGCAATAATGCAGCCCGAGGGGCGCTCCCAGCTAAATGAGCTTGGAAGATGTCACCTGGTTCTGTAGACGAAGTAGAGTTGGTGCAGCTATAGGCGTGCATCGAAGAAATGACTCTTCATGAGCCACCGGAGCCCTAAGCCTCGGGACGCTCTGGGGGCTCGGGAGGTTCCCTGAACAACGTCTCCATTTCCTCCAGTTCGGCATGGTACCGGGCCTCCTGATCCACCAGGACGCGCAACATGTTGCGCTGATAGGCTGACGCCACGCTCGGCAAGCCGAAGGGCATGCGAACGTAGCTGTGTGGCGGGCCCTCATAGCGGCCCACATGCGAAGGCCAGAAGCACTCCTGAGGCGCGGCCCTGTTGAGCCCTGGGACATCGATGCAAACACGCAGCCCAGCATCCTCACCGGGATGGGGAGCTACGCCTCATGAATGGCCGTCGCCGCGCATGGCTCTTGCGTCTTACTGCTCCTGAGTTGTCTTGGTGATGAACTCCTGAGTGGTGGGCACTCCTTGCCCCGTGCTCTCCTGAGGGACACGTGCCGCGAAGCATGCCTCCAAGTGGTTCCCAAGCGCCTCCCTCGCGAGGTTGGCAAGGTCTGAGGCCCTACAGAAGAGAGCCCCCGATCCCTGCCCGAGGAGGGCGCCGGGCACGCCTTCCTATGCGATGGAGGGAGGCGCCCCTAGGACGGACGCTGGTCCTGATGAGGCTCCTGCCGCGACGCCATCTTCCTAAGGTCATGCGCGGCGCGGCAGCTTCTTCCTGGGGATGGCCTCCGAAGGGCCCTCACTTCTGCTGTGGGGGAAGTTGATTTCTGCAGCTTGGATGGCACGCTCGAGGGAGCACACCACGTCTCTCTCTTCACATGGGACCGTGATGATTCCTCCGCTTCCTGGCATTTTGAGGACGTTATAGCCGTGATGGGTGACTCCCATGAACTTGGCCAGGGCCGGATACCCGAGGATGGCGTTGTATGGCAGGCGGAAGTGCGCGATGTCGAAGTAGATGAGCTCGGTGTGGTAGTACTTGCGCTCCCCGAAGGTGACAGGCAGGTGGACCTACCCTATCGGTGTGGTGGAACCGTCGGTCACTCTTGAGAAAGGTTTGGTAGGCTGGAGCTGCTCATATGGCACTTGGAGGTTGTCGAACGTGTCGACGGACAGGACGTTGAGCCCTGCACTGCCGTCGATGAGGGTCTTGGTAACCTGCACATTGCTGATGACTGGGGAACACAACATAGGGAGGGCGCCGGCGGTGGCCGCCCACTTGAGCTAATCTGTGGAGTTGAAAGTGATGGCGCATTGGGACCACTTGAGCGTGCGCGTGGCCTCGAGCTTGGGGAGCACCGCGTTCACCTCGCGAGCAAACTGTTTGAAGATGCGCTGAGAGGCTGGGGCCTGGGCGCCGCCCAAGATGCAGGTGATTGCACGCGACTCTTGGAAGCCCCCAGCTCCCTCGTCCTGATGGTGATCGTCGTTCCTTCTTGGTGGCGGCAGTGGGGGAAGACTGGCGTTGCTTTGGGGGCGATCCTCACGAAGCTAGTCCCTGCAGGCCCACTCATGAGGATGGTCCTGCTAGCGGTCCTCATGAGGCCTGTCGCACCATTCCTGGCGTGGGCCACGGGCGTCCCAACGTCTGCCTCCACGTCCTCCAACGCGGCCTTAACCCCGGTCGCCACGCTCGGGGCGTCCACCGAAGCGTCCTTCTCGTATGGCTCTGAGCTTTTGACAATCGATGGTGTTGTGGTTGTTTAGGTTGTGGAGGGCGCATAGCAGTTGGCTTTTCTTGGATGACTCGGGCTGATCTCTGCCCCTCTTGGTGTCGGGCTTCGCTGCTAGCATTGCTACTTCCTTGCGCTTCACGTCCTTGGCCTTGGCTTTCGTCTCCTCTGTGCCTGCGGCTGGCAGCTCGAGGAGAGAGAGGCGGCCCTCCTCAGCTCTTGCGCACCTGGTCGCCAGGTTGAATAGCTCCTGAGATGTGCAGAGCTCCTCGCGGATAACGAGCTCTTCCTTCATCTTGACGTCACGGACGCCGTCAGAGAACGCGGAGATGATGGCCTCATCCGTGACCTTGGGGATCTTGAGGCAGGTGTTGTTGAAGCACTGGATGTACTTCTGGAGGGTCTCTCCTGGTTGTTGCTTGATGCGGGCGGTCGCGAGTGCCCTGGAAGTTGGCGACAAAGCGGTCGCGCATCTCGTCCCAGGAGGAGATCCAGTCGTGCTGCAGGTTTAGGAGCCAGGAGTGGGCCCCATCCTTGAGAGCCATGGGAAACTAGTTCGCCATGACTTTCTCTTCACCGTTGTCCACTTTGATGCTTAGCACATAGAGCTGCAGGAACTCCGCGGGGTCGGCGTTGCCGTCGTAGCGAGGAGGCAGATCCGGCTTGAACTTGCCTGGCCAGGCGACGCCGTGCAGCTCGAGGGTGAAGGCGCGGCAGCCGGTCGTGGTTGTTGGGGCCCGCTTCGGAGGTGGAACTTGGTCTTGACGAGGTCCGCGCGGTGCCGCCGCGGGCGGTGCGCGGTCTTGATGAGGTGGCGTGGGAAGCACAGGTGCAGCTTCTCGCGGCCGAGGGATTTCTTGGCAGCTTCTCTCGTCATGCGCGGGCACCGGGCATGGCGGATCACGCTGCGGGGCCACGCGCCTTGCTGCCAAGGCACCGCCTTGGGGCAGAGGTGGTGGAGGCGCGCCATGGGCATCGTCGCCCGTGGATGGCTGAGGGTGAGGTAGAGAGAGGGACGGCGCCGGAGACCCCCCTGCGGCGCTGACGAGCTCGGCGACGCGGTCGAGCCACTCCTCGTAGAGGTCGTCGACTGGTTGGTAGCGAAGGAGTTCGGTTGCGGCGAGGAGTGCGTCCCGCGCCTCCATGGGAGGGTGGCGTGCGTGAGACAAAGAACCGGCTGGGCTCAGTGATGGAGTGGCGGTGGGGTCGTCCTGCCGTACTGAAGGATGCAGCGAGGACGCCTGCTGCTCGTTCCCTGCCGGGCCGGTGGCAGCGTTAGCGGCGGGAGACGAAGAATGACGAGGTGGCCCACCGATGGGAGCTGTCTGAGCAACGCGGGCGGTGAGGGCAGCCCGACGCTCAGCTCGAGCATGGCAAGCATCCGCCATGGAGACAACGGAGCGACGAAATGAAGGAAGGGAAGCTACGGCTCACCGCTACCTGGCGCACCAAATATCGGATGTGGGGTTTCGACAAACCCTTAAGGTTCGAACACTGGGGTGCGCGCGAAGTCTTTCCCTCCTACCAATCTATGCCCTAGCTCGCTAAGATCTCACGGACAAACTCGACAAACTCGCAACACAGAAAGACACGGGATTTATACTGGTTCGAGCCACCGTTGTGTTGTAATACCCTACTCTAGTGTGGTGGTGGTGGATTGCCTCTTGGGCTGATGATGAATAGTACAAGGGGAAGAACAGCCTCCTGAGGTTGAGGTGTTCTTGTCCTCGGCTCACTTGTGCGGGTGAGAGTGATCTGCCCTCCTCTCTATGGTGGTGGCTAGATCTACTTATATAGGACCTGGTCCTCTTCCCAAAAATTGAGCAGGAAGGGAGCCAACAACGGCAGGTAAAGTCAAAGGGGGCCAGCTAGTACAAGCTATCCTAACAAAAGTGGTCTTCGCCTGTGAAACGCTCTGGTGGTGACGCCGTCTTGGGCTCCACGATGACCTCCGTCTTGCTGTCCTTCTGTTCTTGGTCTCGTTGCACCGATATGGCAACATTTGGCTGATGCCTCGGTACTCTTCGCCTACGCCTGCTTCCTTAGGACCGAAGAGGAAAGAAGGACGCTGCGCCCACTGCCGCCCGCCTGGCGCCCGCCTGATGCCGATCGTCATGGCTCACGTCACGAGAGCCTCGTGAGGTTTGCCCCGCCTTGATATCTCCGCTCCTCATGAGCCTGGCTGACTAGGCCACTCCTAAGGAGGTCTTGCATCGTCCACCTCGCGAGGCTTGGCCCCTCGCGAGGGTCTTGGATGCCTTGTTGATGAAGATGGGCCATACAACCTGCTGGCTTAGCCATGCCATGGGCCGCAGGCAAGCAAGTCTAGGGACCCCCATTCCCAGAACGCCGACAGCAGGGAACAAAAGACGAGAACCTAGGAGAATCCTATCTACACGCCCCAGCGGCCGACACCATCATCAACAGTGGGCCGCGGGAGGCCGATGCCAACCCCATCCAGATCAGCGACGGCGGTGGTCGGACTTTGCGGCCCTGCTCCATGCGCGGCAACAGCTCGGGGCACGTAGCTGTCGTCGCTCATCTCCGGACTCTCGTAGAGCTCGGGAGAACCGCTGGACTCCCAAGAATCGCTGTTGCTAGACCAGTCGCGAGTGGGGCGCGCCTCATCCTGGCGCCCCCCTTCGGGGCAACACTCCAAGCGGCGACCCTCCACGTCGAAGACCTTGGAGAATAGCATGAAGGCGCCATCGTACTCGAAGTGCATCGCGAGGGCGCCCTCCGCACGGCAAACCTGCGTGACCTCGCCCCAGCCGCGGGTCATGAAGATCTTGCCGGAGGAGATTGCTTCAACCATTGCTCCGGTCGTCGGAGCATCGCAGTTGGCATGCTGCAACCAGAGCTTGAGAGGCCCCCTTGGCGGCATCACGTTGGAGAAGAAGCATGTGAAGTGGATCCAATAGCTTGGGGGCATCGCCTCCCACAGCACGAGCTCACGTGAGGAGTCCGCGACATGGACTCCAGGAGTGACGGCACTCATCACCGCAGCGCGTCGATCTTGGCCGCGGTGCACGCGCCGGAGCCCGTTGCTCTTTCCTCCCGAGCCCCCGGCTTGGGCGTACAAGGGCAATGAATACCCAGGAGGAGGCCGCTTGCACCAAGGCCTAGTCACCGCCTGCATCTCCGCGACGTCGCAACGGTGGACCGACCTCTTCTTTGGCGGGAGCAACGCTGGCACGTCGAGGGGAACCTTTCCCTTCTCCTCAGCCGAAAACCTATGGATCGGCGCCATTGAAGTTGCTGCTAGCAGTGGAGTAGAGGAGGAAGAAGCAGACAGAATGGGAAGAAGTGGGGAACGGGGGATCCGCCCCTTCCTCATTTATAGAAAGAGAAGGCCAACCAGCGCTCCCACGATCACATGTAATGATGGTTTTCCTTGCATGTCACAGGGACTTGTCAAGTCGGGCAGTTGCCAAGGCAGCGTGGGGAAGCGGAGACACCCACGTCCAATCAACCTCCACGCGTCAACCGAGGCTGCAGGCTTTTGGGGCCCGCGGCGCTCCGCGCTTGACCTTTGGCTTCGCCTCGAAGCCAAGCCCGAGCGTGCCTTGGGCCCGAGGGCTACTGTCGGTGTTCTGAGAATGGGGGTCCCCAGACTTGCCTACCTGCGGCCCGCGACATGGCTGGGCTGGCAGGCCTGTACGGCCCATCTTCATCGACAAGGCATTCAAGACCCTTGCGAGGGGCCAAGCCTCGCGAGGCGGACGATGCAAGACCTCCTCAGGAGCGGCCTATCCAGGCAGGCTCGCAAGGGGCGGATAGACCAAGGCAAGGCAAACCTCGTGAGGTCCTCGTGATGTGAGCCATGATGACCGAGACCAGGTGGGCGCCAGGCGGGCGCCAGCGCACGCAGTGACCTCATTTCCTCTTTGGTGCTAAGGGGGCAAGCACAGGCGCGGAGTACCGTGGCATCAAGCAAAGGTTTCCATATCGGTGCAACGAGACCAAGACCAACAAGACGGCAAGACGGAGGTCACCATGGAGCCCAAGACGACGTCATTACCAGAGCCTTTTGCAGGCGAAGACTACTTTTCTCAGGATAAGTTGTACTAGCTGTCCCCTTTCAAACTGGCCATTGTTGGCTCCCTTCCCGCTCAATATTTGGGGAGAGGACCAGGGCCTATATAAGTAGATCTAGCCAACACAGTAGAGGGGGCAACGAAAAGAGAGGACAAGAACACCTCAACCTCAGGAGGCTGTTCTTCCCCTTGTACTGTTCATCATCAGCCCAAGAGGCAATCCACCACCACCACACTAGAGTAGGGTATTACACCACAACGGTGGCCTGAACCAGTATAAAATCTTGTGTCTTTCTGTGTTGCGAGTTCGTCGAGTTTGTCCGCGAGATCTTAGATAGCTAGGGCGTGGATCGATAGGGAGAAAACCTTCGTGCGCACCCTAGTGTTCGAACATTGAGGGTTTTGCCAGAACCCGTTATCTCACACGCACCAAGACACATGGATCACAGAGCGCCTCCACCGCCTCCGCATCGAGACGACGCCCTCGCACCAAGATGCGCGGTCCCGCGGCGTGGCCTGCCATGCCGGGCGCCCGCGCACGAAGAAGGAAGCTGCCAAGAAGTCCCGAGGCCGCAAGAAAACGCTCCTGCACTACCAGCGCCATTGCGTCAAGACCACACGCCGCCTCCGGCGGTGGTGCGTGGATGTCAGGATCAGGCTCCGCCGCCGCGACGGACTCTAGTGACCACAACAGGCTGCCGTGCCTTTACTCCTGAGTCGCGCACTGTCGTCTGGCCAGGCAAGTTCATGCCAGACCTGCCTCCACGCTACGATGGCACCCCCGACCCTGTGGAGTTCTTGTAGCTCTACGATCTAAGCATCGAGGAAGCCAATGGATATTAGAAGTTCATGGCGAACTGGTTTCCCATGGCCCTCGAGGATGGCGTGCGCTCGTGGTTCCTGAACTTGCCCGCAGGATCGATCTCCTCTTGGGGAGAGATGCGTGAGCGTTTCGTCGCCAACTTCCAAGGCACTCGCAACCGCCCACCGGCCGCAGGCGACCTGCGATGCATCAAGTAGCAACCGGGGGAAACCCTGGAGAAGTACATCCAGCACTTCAACATCGTTCGCCTCAAGATTCCCAAGGTGACGGACGAGTCCATCATCTCTGCGTTCTCCGATGGAATCCACAACGTCAAGATGAAGGAGGAGCTCTCCATCCACGAGGAGCTATGCTCGGCCCTGGAGATGTTCAACATGGCAACCAGGTGCGCAAGGGTTGAGAAAGGGCGCCTCTCTCTCCTCGGGCTCCCAGCTACTGACCAGGAGGACAAGAAGGCAAAGATCAAGGACGTAATGCGCAAGGGGGCTGCCGTGCTCGCGGCGGAGCCAGAAATGAAGCGTGGCTGCGACCACCCCGGAATCATCCAGGGCCAACCGCCCACTACACCTTCCACAATGTTCACAACCACAACACCAGTGACTGTCATGAGCTCAGGGCCATCTGAGATGGGCACTTCGGTCGACGCCCCGAGTGCAACGACTGAGGCTACGGCCGAGGAGGTGGACAAAGTGGAGGACGTTGGGATGACTGTGGCCCTCGCCAGGAGTGGCATGACCGGCCTCGTGAGGACCACTAGCAAGACCTGCCTCGCGAGGGCCCTTGGAGGGAGCAGCCTCGTGAGGACCGCCCTCATGGCAGCACTGGCCTCCCTCCGCTGCCACCGCCACCAAGGAGAAATGACGACCACTATCAGGATGAGGGGGGTGGGGGCTTCCAGGAGCCACGCGCCATCGCCTGCATCTTGGGTGGTGCTCAAGCCCCAGCCTCTCATCGTGTCTTCAAGCAGTTTGCTCGCGAGGTGAACGCGGCCCTTCCCATGCTTGGGGCCACGCGCCCGCTCAGGTGGTCCAAGTGCGCCATCACCTTCAGCTCGGCGGACCAGCTCAAGTGCGAGGCAACTGCCGGCACCCTCCTGATGCTCTGCTCACCTATCATCAGCAACGTTCAAGTCACCAAGACCCTCATCGACGGTGGTGCGGGACTCAATGTCTTGTCCGTCGAGACATTCGACAGCCTTCAGGTGCCCTACGATCAGCTACATCCTACCAAGCCTTTCTCAGGAGTGACCGACGGCTCCACCACCCCGATAGGGCAGGTCCGCCTCCTTGTCACCTTCGGCCATCATGACAACTACCGCACCGAGCTCATCGACTTCGATGTCGCCCACATCCGCGTGTCGTACAACGCTATCCTTGGGTATCCAGCCTTGGCCAAGTTTATGGCAGTGACCCACCACGGCTATAACGTCCTCAAGATGCCAGGGAGTGGCAGCGTCATCTCGGTCGCCTGCGAGGAAAGAGACACGGTGTGCTCCCTCGAGCGCGCTTACCAGGCTGCAATAGCCGAAGACCCCGACAATGAAGGCACCCTGTACCCTCCTGAGGCCAACCCCAAGAAGAAGCAGCTACCCTGCCAAGGGCCTCAGGAGGGCGACATCTCTAGCGGCACCACCTCAGGACCTGCGCCCGCAGATGCGGCGCTTCCTTCCCTCGCATAGGAAGGGGCGCCCGACGCCCTCCTCTTGCTGTGATCGGGGGCTCTCTTCTGGAGGGCCTCAGACCTAGCCGTCTTCATGAGGGAGGTGCTCGGGCACCATGTGGAGGCGTTCTTCGCCGCACATTTCCCTGAAGAGGGCAACACCTTGTGCTCAGGAGTTCATCACCAAGGTGATTCACGCGCTTCAAGAGGCAAGGACCATACGTGGCGACCGTCGCCTACCATCCAGCGCAACTCTCCACCCTGGCGAGGGCGGCGGGCTGCGCGTATGCGTCGACATTCCAGGGCTCAAGAGGGCCACATCTCAGTGACGTTTCTGGCCTTCGCAAGTTGGGCGGTGCGAGGTTCCCCCTCATAGCTATGTTCGCATGCCTCTTGGCCTGCCGAACCCGGCTGTCACCTTCCAGCGCCACCTACGGAGCATTCTGGCGGCTAAGGAGGCCAGGCATCACACTGTCCTGGTGGAGATCACAACAAGTCTTTAGGAGCCACCTGGGCCTGTGGAGCCTCCTGAGGCTCAGGACCCTGGTGGCTTGTGAAGAGCAACCTCTCCGGCGCGTGTCTTCAACTGCCCCGACACCACTCCAGCATGGTATCAGGTGACTCTTTCAAGTTCATTCAGTGAGGGGCTCCCTTCGGGCAGCATTATCCCTAAGTCGCGTGGGCCTATCCCTACGGCGTGTATCCTTTTTCATCTTTAGCTTACTCTGTTGGGAGTGCCTCACGGGCTGCATCATCCCCAGGCTGCTCGGGTACGTCCCAGTTGCGTGTATCGTTCCTGCATCTATTTGAACTAGTTTGCGTCTTGCATGAATTGCCTTATGATTATCTCCTGCCTGTCCGGTACCGCGATACCATGAATGTTGCACGTCCTTGCAAGCCCGCCCATGACAGCCCCATGATTAAGGACTGGCACGACGTCTCTGCTCGGGTCCGTCCCTGCAGCGTCGCCAAACCCAAGAGGCTGAGCTCTGGCTCACGGGCCTGCTCCCGTGTACGTCACCTCCCATGGCCCTTGGTGCCTTGTTCTCGCATGGGCTAATCGCGGATGGACAAACCAGGGCGCGCGAGCCAGTGCCCCGCCACCACGGGAGCCTCGCGCCGGCCGTCTTTCTTTAGGATTTTCTCATGAGAAGACTAGGCATGACGTCTGTACTCGGCTCCATACCTGCAGCGTCGATAAACCCAACGACTGAGCTCTGTCTGGCGGGCCGGCCCTATTCACTTCACCTCCTCGGGTCGTTGGTGCTTGGCCTTATCATGTGATTGCCTCAGGAGATTCGTCCGGCGCAGGTTGCCTAACCATCTTGCAGGCCCACCACGGCCATCAAGAATCAAGACCAGGAACAACCCGCCTTGTGGTAGGGCCTCATGAGTCCCGCACTGGCTCACGAGTGCCCAGACACACCCCATCTAGCCCTGCCGTGCAAGCCATGTGTCAGGGTGGGGCTGTACATGCCCCGGGGGCTCCACTCAGAGGGATCCCTCACCCACGCACCAGTGGAAGCACCAAGCTCCATGTTGGCAGTCGACACGGTCGAGGAGCGGCTATGCCCGTGTAACTGCGGAAGCGCTATGCTCCATGCTAGCGATAAACAACTGAGGGCGGCCCCTTGGCCGCATCAACCTCAGGGAGCCATCCTGCTCAGTGTCCAGCCGCACCGCAACGCTTTCCCCTCGGGAGAGTCGTGCGAGGGGGCTGGGCACGGGGGCTACGCTCAGGTCACGCCTAGTGTATGCTGTCGGATTTCAGGTTCCGGCAGACCCTTGAGGTTCGAACACTGGGGTGCGCACGGAGATTTCGCCTCCTACCTGCCTGCACCACTCTGCCACGCTAGGATCAAAGCTATGGGAAGTACAGCACAAGAGACACAGGGTTTATACTGGCTCGGGCCACCGTTGTGGTGTAATACCCTACTCCAATGTGTGGTGTGGTGGATTGCCTCTTGGGCTGATGATGATGAATAGTACAAGGAAGAACAGCCTCGCGAGGGTCCATTCTTGGCTGGGGCGATGAACTGCTGGGAGGAGTTCAGCCACCTTTCTCTATCTCTCTCTCTCTGCTTACAACCTCTCTACTTGCCGAGCCCTCGGAGGAGATTGAACCGTACCCCTTGCTACGTGGGTGGCCGGTCCTATTTATAGTGGCCCTGGTCCTCTCCCCAAATATTGAGCGGGAAGGGAGCCAACAATGGCGGGCTAATTTGAAGGGGGACAACAAGTATCAACTATCCTGACAAAAGTAGTCTTCGCCTGTGCAAAGCTCTGGTGATGACACCGTCTTGGGCTCCACGGTGACCTCCATCTCGTAGTCCTCCTGGTCTTGGTCTCGTTGCACCGAAATGGCAACCTTTACCTGACGCCTCGGTACTCCGCGGCTGCGCTTGCCCCCTTTGCACCAAAGAGGAAAGGAGGACGCTGCGCGGGCTGGCACCCGCCTGGCGCCCTGAGTCGTCATGGCTTGCGTCACGGGCACCTCGTGAGGTACCCCGCCTTGATCTCTCCAGCTCCTCGTGAGCCAGCCTGATGAGGCCGTGCCTGAGGAAGCTCCGTGTCGTCCGCTCCGCGAGGCCTGGCCCCTCGCGAGGGTCTTGAGTTTGTGTTGGTGAAGATGGGCCGTGCTGGGCCCCCTTTGAGCCATGCCGCAGGCAGGCAAGTCTGGGGACCCCCGTTCCCAAAACGCCGACAGTAGCCCCCGGGCCCAAGGCGCGCCCGGACTTGGCCGTGCAGGGAAGCGGAAGGGCAAGAGCGAAGCGCCGCGGGCCCTAACAGCCTGCGGCCTTGGGCGCCGCAAGGCCATTGACTGGACGTGGGCGCCTCCACATCCCCATGGCGCCTCGGCAACTGCACGGATTGGACAAGTCCCTGCATGCAAAACGGATCATGATTACCTACGATCGTGGAGGTCGGCGGTTGGCCTCCGCCGGTTATAAGTACGGAATGTCATACGCCCTTCCAGTCAATCCCTCCTTGCTTCTCCTTCTTCCCGATTCTTGCTCTGTCTAGCTGCGATGGCTCCGATCCGCCGGTTCTCGACGACAGAGAAGGGAAAGGCTCCCCAAGAGGGACCAGACCCACTTCCGCCGAAGAAATGGCATGTCCACCATGGCCCGGACGAGGGGGCCCTTCAGGTGGTGTCGAGGCCTTGGGGCGAGCGGGCGCCGCCGGGGTTCCCGCTTCCATTGTACGCCCACGTCGAGGGCCCTGAAGGAGCTGATGCTGACCACCACGGGCGGCGCCGCCATCGACGCCAGCGGGTCACGAAGGTGTGGGTCGTCCCCCCTGGGGCCCACACCGAGGGCTCCTCCCGAGAGTTCATGCTTCATGTCGCCATTCCACTTCAGTCTTGGATCCGCCTTCCTCTATTCTTCGCCTCCATCATCCCGCAGGGGGAGCCCCTGGAGCTCTGGCTGCAGCACGCCGGCTGCAGCACCATCGCGACCGAGGCAGAGGTCGCGGTCGTTGCCCCGGGCGAGGTCTACATGACTCGGGGCTGGAGAGAGATCGCCCGGGTTTGCAGGGTAAGGGGCGTCTTTGCGGTCCACTTGGATTACGACGGTGCTTCGGTGATGCTCTTCAAGGTCTTCGATGCGAGCGGGCGCCGGCTGGAGTGCTGCCCCGGGGAAGGTGGCCAAGACCCTGCCGTGACGAGGACTGGGCCCGCCAACCGCTCCCTTGGTGGCTCCTCAGGTGGTGGAGGCGTCGGAGGTTCCAGCGACTCCGGCGAGCTCTTCGCGACTCCGAAGACGAGCGACGATAGCTACGAGCCCCCGAGCCGGTGCCGCTCCTGGAGCAGGGCGGGCTCATCAGGCCGCCGCCGACCCTGATCTGGGTGGGGTTGGCGTCGTTTCTTGATGGCCCACTATTGATGATGACGTCTTTTGCTGGGACGTGCGTAGTTTGTGTCCCTTTAGGATCTGTTCCCTGCGAGGAATCAAAAACGCGTCCCGTGGGGGCTTGTAAGGTGCATGTGATCCTATTTTGTTAATATAACCCCTGTCGTAGAATTGTGCGAGTTGCTCATTCCGTCTTAGCTCAGTCCTCCCTTTCGAACCTCACGAGGGCTTGGTGCTCTGCATCGACAGGTCCTAGTCCCAAGGCGGCTTCGGCCGTCGCTGGTATGCCAGGTCGCGATGCCGTGGTCAAGGCCAGGAGGTGAGCGACCCGGAGTCCGGTAAGAGCCCCTGAGTGGTGATGCTCAGGAGGTCCCCTTTGGCGCCCAAGCAGCCGTCATTCGGTGAGAAAGGGGAGCGACGTCGTTAACATGGGATAGCATTAGATGCAGGGATGGTGCCACGGTAGCTGGCGCTTCCGGGCGATAACTTATCTCGAGGATCAAGGGCCGCTCTCTGGTGTGTGGCCGGGTCCGTGCATCGGCAGGCGCGAGGTTGCTCGGCGAGGTCCTCGCGTGTCTCTCCCCTCTCGCCTTTGCTCCCCTTTATGCTCTACGTCCTCGGGTCCCGGCCCTCGAGCGAGTCTCAGCCGTCACTGGTATGCCAGGTCGCGATGCCGTGGTCAAGGCCAGAGGGTGAGGGCTGGAGAGCCAGTAGGAGCCCTGAGTCACGATGCTTAGGCACCCTCCCTTTAACGTGCAAGCGGTTCACGTAGACGAGAGCGAAGGAGACACAGTAAGAGCCTCGCCTGACGCAGCTCCTTCAGGAGGTCCTGCAGGTCCATCATAGAAAAAGCAAGGGGTTGCCATAACAATTGATGGTCAGCCGTTGGTTGCTTCCGAAGGGTAGAGAGGCACTGAAGGCTTGACGAGGTGACGCTATGCGGGGCTGCCGCGGCCAGAGCTCAGCCATCTAGGTTTGTCGGCGTTGCAGGGACGGTCCCATGCGCAAGCGTCATGCCGTTTGGGAGCAGCTCCAATAGTTGACGTCAGCTGAGCAGGCAACTAGGTAAAGCACATTAGCCGCGAAGGAGTGGATTCGTTCAAATAGATGCGGAGATCACTGGTCAGGCCCGAGCGACTTGGGGATCATGCAGCCCGAGGGGCGCCCCCAACAAGGTAAGCCAACAACATGGAATGAAAAGGGATACACGCCGCAGGGACGGACCCACGCGTCCTGGGAATAATGCAGCCCTGGGGGCGCTCCCAGCTGGAAGTGAAACTTGAAAGATGTCACCTGATGACGCTGAAGATGAAGGGGCCTTGGTGTAGCCAGCTCGGTGGGCTGCGGGAGCCGATCCTCATGAGCCCCAAGGACCAGGGGCCTCGGGAGGCTCCGGAGGCGCTGGCGGTTCCTCACGGGCCATCTCCATCTCCACCAGGGCTGCGGAGCACCTGTCCTCTTGAGCCTCCGTGATGCCCCTCATGAGGCGCTGGTATGCGTCAGCTGCACTCGGCAAGTCGTAAGGCATGCGAACGTAGCTGTGGGGTGGACCTCCGCAGCTCCGCGAGGGCCAGAGGCGCTCCAGGGAGGCGACTTGGTTGAGCCCTGGTACGTCGACGCAGACGCGCAGCTCACCATCCTCGCCTGGATGGGGAGCCACTGCTGGTAGGCGGCGGCCGCCTCTCATGACTCTGGACTCCTGTAGCTCCTGAATGGCCTTGCTGACGAACTCCTGTGGGTCCGGATCTCCTTGCCTCGCTCCTTCTTGAGGGAAACGTGCTTCGAAACATGCCTCCATGTGGTGCCCCAGCGCCTCCCTCGTGACCCTGGCTTGGTCGAAGGCCCTCCAGGGGAGAGCCCCCGAGCCCTGCCCGAGGAGGGCGCTGGGCGCGCTTTCCTATGCGATGGAAGGAGGCTCCCCCTGGCAGGCACGGGCCCAGAGGGGCCTGCCTCCTGAGGGGCCAGGCCGAACGATGTCTTCTTCTTCTTGGGGGCGGCCTCGAGAAGCCTCCTGCTTCCGCGATCCGGGTCTTCCAGTGATGCGGCCTGAAAGGCTCGCTCCAGGGAACACACCGCGTCCTTCTCTTCACAGGGCACCGTGATGACTCCGCCGCTTCCTGGCATCTTGAGGACGTTGTAGCCGTGGTGAGTCACAGCCATGAACTTGGCCAGCGCCGGGTACCCAAGGATGGCGTTGTACGGCAGACGGATGTGAGCGACGTCGAAGTCGATGAGCTCGGTGCGGTAGCTGTCGCGTGCCCCAAAGGTTACAGGGAGGCGGACCTGCCCGATCGGGACCGTGGAGCCATCGATGATACCGGAGAAGGGCTCGGTTGGCTAAAGCTGGCTGTAGGGCACTTGGAGGTTGTTGAATGTCTCCACGGACAGGACGTTGAGCCCTGCCCCACCATCGATGAGGGTCTTGGTGACCACCATGTTGCTGATGATCGGGGAACAAAGCATCGGGAGGACTCCGGTTGTAGCTGCGCACTTGAGTTGGTCCGCTGAGCTGAACGTGATGGCGCACGCGGACCACCTAAGAGGGCGCGTGGCTTCGAGCCTGGGGAGGGCTGCATTCACTTCGCGGGCGAACTGCTTGAAGATGCGTTGAGAGGCTGGGGCTTGTGCTCCGCCCAGGATGCAGGCGATCGCGCGCGGCTCCTGGAAGCCCCTAGCCTCCTCGTCCTGGTGGCGGTCCTCGTTTCTCCTTGGCTGTGGCTGCAGCGGTGGGAGGCCTGCATTGCCTTGCGGGCGATCCTCGCGAGGATGATCCCTCCAGCCTCCCTCGCGAGGTGGGTCTTGCCAGCGATCCTCGCGAGGTTGGTCGCGCCACCCCTGGCACGGGCCACGGTCTTCCCAGTGTCCTGCGTTCCTTCCTCCTCCTCGACCGTTGCCCCGGTCACCGCGATCGGGACGACGGCCTATCCTTCCTTCATGCACGGCTCGGAGTTCTTGGCATTCGCTGGTGTTGTGGGTGTGGAGGTCGTGGTACACGTAGTACCGGCTGCCCTTGGGAGGTTCGGGCTGATCTCTGCCCCGCTTGGTGTCTGGTTCTGCCGCGAGCACTGTAGCCCCCTTGCGCTTCACTTCCTTGGCCTTGAGCTTCTTCTTTTCTGGGTCTGCGGCAGGTAGCTTGAGGAGGGAGAGACGCCCTTCCTCAGCCCTGGTGCACTTGTTCGCCAAGTTGAACAGCTCCAAGGAAGTGCACAGATCTTCATGCATCGCCAACTCCTCCTAAATCTTGACGTCGCGCACGCCATCAGAGAAGGCTGAGATGATGGCCTCTTCAGTCACCTTGGGGATCTTGAGACGTGCGTTGTTGAAGCGCTGGATATACTTCCGCAGGGTCTCCCCAGGGTGTTGCTTGACGCGGCGCATGTCGCTCACGGCGGGTGGCCGGTCGCGAGTACATTGGAAGTTGGCGATGAAGCGGGTGCGCATCTCTTCCCAGGAGGAGATTGTGCCTGGAGCCAGGTTCAGGAGCCAGGTGCGGGCCCCGTCTTTGAGCGCCATGGGAAACCAGTTCGCCATGACCTTCTCATCTTAGTTGGCAGCTTCGATGCCCAGCTCGTAGAGTTGGAGGAACTCCGCAGGGTCGGCCGTGCCGTCGTAGCGAGGAGGCAGGTCCGGCTTGTACTTTCCTGGCCACGCGATGCTGCGCAACTCGGTGGTGTAGGCGCGGCAGCCTACTGTGGCCACGGGAGGCCTTGGGTGATGGAGAGCCTGGTCTCGCATGTCCCCACGCGCCGGAGCAGGAGGATGATCGCGACGTGCTGGAGCAGGGAGTGCCCGAGCAGCTTCTGGCGGGCGAGGGACTTCTTGGCAGCTCTGTTCTTGCTGCGCTGGCACCTGACGGAGCGGGTTCCGCCCAGGGGCCATGCGCCTTGGAGCCATGGCGTCTTCTTGAGGAGGAGGTGGCCGGGGCGCCGCCGGAGCCTCGTCGCCCGCACGGGGCGGGGTGCGGTGCAGCGGAGCGAACGGCACGGAGGAGCCCCCTGAGACACGGACGAGCTCGGCGACGCCGTCGAGCCATTCTTCGTAGACGTCATCGACGGGACGGTAGTGCAGGAGCTCGTTCGCTGCGATGAGTGCAGCCCAAGCCACCATGGGCGCGCGAAGTGCGTGGGACAAAGATCCAGCCGAGGCGAGTGAGGGAGTCGCGGTGCGGCCGTCTTGGCGCACGGATGGATGTTGAGACGATGCCTGCTGCTCGTCCCCCGCCGGGCCGGTGGCGGCGTTGACGGCAGGTGACGGGGAATGGCGAGGACGCCCGCCGACAGGGGCCATCTGGGCGACGCGGGAAGCGAGGGCGGCCCGGCGCTCTGCGCGGGCCCGACGTGCGTCAGACATGAGCGTGATGGTCGGAGGAGAACGGAGCGGTGGAAGACGAATTCCGGCGCACCCCTACCTGGCGCACCAAATGTCAGATTTCGGGTTCCGGCAGACCCTTGAGGTTCGAACACTAGGGTGCGCGTGGAGATTTCGCCTCCTACCTACCCGCACCACTCTGCCATGCTAGGATCAAAGCTATGGGAAGAACAGCACAAGAGACACAGGGTTTATACTGGTTCGGGCCACCGTTGTGGTGTAATACCCTACTCAAGTGTGTGGTGTGGTGGATTGCCTCTTGGGCTGATGATGATGAACAGTACAAGGAAGAACAGCCTCGCGAGGGTCTGTTCTTGGCTGGGGCGATGAACTGCTGGGAGGAGTTTAGCCACCTTTCTCTATCTCTCTCTCTCTCTCTCTCTCTGCTTACAACCTCTCTACTTGCCGAGCCCTCGGAGGAGATTGAACCGAACCCCTTGCTACGTGGGTGGCCGGTCCTATTTATAGTGGCCCTGGTCTTCTCCCCAAATATTGAGCAGGAAGGGAGCCAACAATGGCGGGCTAATTTGAAGGGGGACAGCAAGTATCAACTATCCTGGCAAAAGTAGTCTTCGCCTATGCAAAGCTCTGGTGATGACGCCATCTTGGGCTCCACGGTGACCTCCGTCTCGTAGTCGTCCTGGTCTTGGTGTCGTTGCACCGAAATGGCAACCTTTACCTGACGCCTCGGTACCCCGCGGCTGCGCTTGGCCCCTTTGCACCAAAGAGGAAAGGAGGACGCTGCGTGGGCTGGCACCAGCCTGGCGCCCTGAGTCGTCATGGCTTGCGTCACGGGCACCGCGCGAGGTACCCCGCCTTGATCTCTCCGCCTCCTCGTGAGCCAGCCTAATGAGGCCGTGTTTGAGGCAGCTCCGTGTCGTCCGCCCCGCGAGGGTCTTTAGTTTGCGTTGGTGAAGATGGGCCGTGCTGGGCCCACCTTTGAGCCACGCCGCAGGCCGCAGGCAGGCAAGTCTGGGGACCCCCGTTCCCAGAACGCCGACATACGCCGCCATGCCAGGTCCCTCGAACCTGGACGTCATGCGCCCCTCCTGAGCGGGACCTGTCTGTGTTCTGGGAATGGGGGTCCCCAGACTTGCCTGCCTGCGGCCTGCGGCGTGGCTCAGGTGGTGGCCCAGCGCGGCCCATCCTCATCAGCCCAACCTCAAGACCCTCTCGAGGGGCCAAGCCTCGCGGGGTGGACGACAGGAAGCTTCCTCAAGAGCGGCCTCATCAGGAAGGCTCGCGAGGAGGCGGAGAGATCAATGCAAGGGTACCTCGTGAGGATCCCATGACGCAAGCCATGACGCCGGCCTGCGCAGGGTCCTTGTTTCCCCTTTGGTGCAAAGGGGGCAAGCACAGGCTAAGGTATCAGGCAAAGGTTACCATTCCGGTGCAACGAGACCAAGACCAGCCGGACGGCCGGATGGAGGTCATCGTGGAGCCCAAAGCGGTGTCATCACCAGTGCTTTTGGCAACCGAAGACCACCTTTGGTCAGGATAGCTTGTACTAGATGTTCCCCTTCAAAATGGCCAATTGTTGGCGCCCTTCCCGCTCAATTATTCAGCGAGAGGCCCAGGGCCTCTATAAATAGAGCTAGCCTCCACAAAGAGAGAGAGAGAGAGAAACTGAGAGACTAAGTAGAACACACTGCACCACCAGCTCAAGAACACCCCTCGCGAGGCTGTTCTTCCCTTGTACTATCCATCATCATCCCCAGAGGCAATCCATCACACCACACACTGGAGTAGGGTATTACACCACAACAGTGGCCCGAACCAGTATAAACCTCGTGTCTCTTGTGTGGTTCATCATTTTCATCTTAGTTCGCATGAGAGGATCGGACGTAGATCGGTAGGGGAGAGATCTCCGCGCGCACCCCAGTGTTTGAACCTCAAGGGTCTGCCGGAACCCGAAATCCGACATTTGGTGCGCCAGGTAGGGGTGCGCCGGAATCTTTCTTCCGCTGTTCGCGTGTGATCTTCCGTCGTGTCCATGGTTGACGCTCGTCGGGCTCGCGCCGAGCGCCGGGCTACTCGCGCCACTCGTGTCGCCCAAACGGCGCCCGTCGGCAGCCCCCCTCATCGTTCCCCGTTGCCCGCCGCCAATGCCGCCACTGGCCTGGCAGGGAACGAGCAGCAGGCCTCGTCCCAGCATCCTTCGGTGTGGCGGGATGGCCGCACCGCCACCCCGTCACTGACTCCAGCTGGCTCGTCGTCCCACGCCCGTCGCGCACCCTTGGATGCGGACGCCTCACTGCTCTTGGCGCGGGAGTTCCTGCACTATCGCCCCATCGACAACCTCTACAAGGACTGGTTCGCCCGCATCACCAAGCTCGTCAGTGCCGCAGGGGCCCCCCTTGCGGTCCCTCTCGCTGCCTCGCCCTCCGTCCCGTGCACGGGGCGAGGATCAGGAGGCGCCTCCGCCGCCTCCTACCCAAGAAGGTGCCTTGGCTCCAAGGCTCGCAGCCCCAGGGCGGGACCCTCCACGTCCGGCGCCTGTGCAGCAAGAAGGGAGCTGCCAAGAGATCCCACGTCCCCGGGAAGGCGCTCGCGCGCTCCCAGCGCCGGCGCGCCGAGATCGCGCCCCAGCGCCTCCACCACAAGACCCCGCGCTGCTCCCAGTGGCGGCGCATGGTGACCCGCAAGAACAAGTCCAGCACCAGCAAAGGGCGCCGGTGGCCATGGCGGGCTGCCTCGCCTTCACCCCTGAGCTGCGCGGCGTCACATGGACAGGCAAGTTCAAGCCTGACCTCCCTCCCCGCTATGATGGCATAGCGGACCCCGCGGAGTTCCTGCAGCTCTACGAGCTGGGCATCATAACCGCCAATGGAGACGAAAAGGTCATGGCGAATTGGTTCCCATGGCGCTCAAGGACGACGCCCGCACCTGGCTCCTGAACCTGGCTCCCGGCACGATCTCCTCCTGGAGCGAGATGTGCACCCGCTTCATCGCCAACTTCCAGGGCACTCGCGACCGGCCCCCGGCCATGAGCGACCTGCGCCGCATCAAGCAACAGCCAGGAGAAACCCTGCAGAAGTACATCCAGCGCTTCAACTACGCTCGCCTCAAGATCCCCAAGGTGACTGAAGAAGCTATCATCTCAGCCTTCTCCGACGGCGTGCGCGACGTCAAGATGGAGGAAGAGCTAGCAATCCATGAAGACCTGTGCACATCCCTGGAGCTGTTCAACTTGGCGACCAAGTGCGCCAGGGCTGAGGAAGGGCGTCTCTCCCTCCTCGAGCTCCCGGCAGCCGACCCGGAAGAAAAGAAGCTCAAGGCCAAAGACGTGAAGCGCAAGGGGGGCTGTCGTGCTAGCAGTGGAACCGGACACCAAGCGAGGCAGGGATCAGCCCGACTCATCCAAGGGCGGACGGTACTGCGTGTACCATGACCTCCACACCCATAACACCAACGAATGTCAAGAGCTTAGAGCCGTGCGAGATGGGCGAATCGGCCGACGCCCAGAGCGCAATGATAGGGGCCATGGCCGAGGAGGAGGAAGAGGTGGTGGACGATGGGAAGACTGTGGCCTTCGCCAGGGATGGCATGAACGCCCTCGCGAGGACCGCTGGCAGGACCAGCCTCGCAAGGGAGGCTGGAGGGACCAGCCTTGTGAGGGACACCCGCACAGCAACGCAGGCCTCCCTCCTCTGCCGCCTCCACGAAGGAGGAACAAGACCAACACCAAGACGATGGGGCTAGGGGCTTCCAAGAGCCGCGTGCAATTGCTTGCATCTTGGGTGGCGCCCAGGCCCCAGCCTCATAGCGCATCTTCAAGCAGTTTGCTCGTGAGGTGAATGCAGTCCTTCCCAAGCTTGAGGCCACGCACCCTCTCAGGTGGTCTTCGTGTGCGATCACATTCAGTTCCGCAGACGAGCTCAAGTGTGCGGCAACGACCGGAATCCTCCCGATGCTTTGCTCCCTAGTCATCAGCAACGTGCAGGTCACCAGGACCCTCATCGATGGCGGGGCAGGACTCAACGTCCTGTCCATCGAGACGTTCGACAATCTCCAAGTGCCGTACGACCAGATTCAGCCGACCAAGCCTTTCTCAGGAGTCACCGATGGTTCCACTTTTCCAATTGGGTAGGTTAGCCTTCCGGTCACCTTCGGGCAACGCAACAACTACCGCACCGAGCTCATTGACTTCGACATCGCTCACATCCGCCTATCGTATAACGCCATCCTCGGGTACCCATCCCTAGCCAAGTTTATGGCAGTGACTCACCATGGTTACAATGTCGTCAAGATGCCAGGAAGCGGTGGAGTCATCACCGTACCCTATGAAGAAAGGGACGCAGTGTGCTCGCTTGAGCGTGCGTTCCAAGCCGCAGCAATCGAAGACCCAGATCACAGGAGCGGGTGGCCTCCCGAGGCGACCCTCAAGAAGAAGACCACACATAGCCCGAGCCACAAGGAGGTAGGCACCTCCGGAGGTATTGCATCAGGATTCGCGCCCGATCAGGGAGCGCCACCCTCTCACGCATAGGAAGGCGCGCCCGGCGCCCTCCTCAGGCAAGGCTCGAGGGCTCTCCCTTGGAGAGCCGCCGACCTTGCCAAGGTAGCGGGGAAGGCGCTCAGGCACCACTTGGAGGGGTGCTTTCAAGAACGCTTCCCTCAGGAAGGTACAAGTCAAAGGAGACCAAACCCTCAGGAGTTCATCGCAAGGAACACCCATGAGCTACAAGAGTCCAGAGTCATGCGCGGCAGCCGCTACTTACTTGCCGTGGCCCCACATCCAGGCGAGGATGGAGGACTGCGCGTCTGTGTCGACGTACCAGGGCTCAACCGAGCTGCGTCCCAGAGGCGCCTATGGCCTTCTACCGTAGGGCGCTACGAGGGACCACCTCACAGCTACGTTCGCATGCCCTTCGTCCTGTCGGGCGCGGTCGCCGCACATCAGCACCTATTGACGAGCATTCTGGAGGCCCAGGAGGTCAGGCATCGCGCAGTCCTTGCGGAGGTGGCGATGCTCCCCGAAGACCTGCACGTGCCACCGGAGCCTCCCGAGGCCCCTGGGCCTGGGGGCTCATGAGGGCTGACGTCTTCACCGCGCATCGCTCACTTCCTTAGCATCACTTCATCTTCAACAGCACCAGGTGACATCTTTCAGAGTTCTACTTTCAGCTGGGAGCACCCACAGGGCTGCACCATTCCCAGGCCGCGTGGGTCCATCCCAGCGGCATGTATCCATTTTGTTTATTCTCTTTACTTACCTTGTTGGGCCCGCCCCTAGGGCTGCATCATCCCCATGCCGCTCGGGCCCGACCCAGCGGCGGTTGCTTTTACCTGCGCTTGCTTGAAATTGGATTTCCTATGTGCTTAACATACCTGACCTAATCACCTGCTTGATCGACGCCTATCTGAAGAGCCGCTCGCTCTAGCACGGCGCGTGCGCACGGGTCCGTCCCTGCAGCGTTGATAAACCTGAGTGGTCGAGCTCTGGCCGCGGCAGCCCCGCATGGCGCCACCTCACCAGGCCCTCAGTGCCCTGATCGCTCCCTCAGAGTGACCATAGGTTGGCCGGCGACCGTAACGACATGCCTTGTTTCTCCTCATGATTGGTGTGCAGGACCTACTCCGGGAGCAACATTGGGGGCATCGTGAGCTCTCTCTCCCCCTCTTCGGCACGGACCGCTTTCACGTTAAAGGGGGGGTACCTGAGCATCGCGACTCATGGGCTCCTACTGGCTCTCCAGCCCTCACCCCCTGGCCTTGACCCACGGCATCGTGACCTGTCATACCAGCAGCGGCTGAGCTCGCTCGAGGGTCGGGACCTGAGGACGTAGAGCGTTAAGGAAAGTGCGGGGGAGTGGGAAGAAGCTCGCGAGGGCCTGACCCAGCAATACCTCGGCCACCGCCTCTCGGGCTAGGCGCCTCTCCGAGGAACTACGTCAGACGCACAAGATAAGTCGTGCCCTCGCAAGAGCTAGACCAACGCAGCGCTAAATCCCCGCCCAGTGCAACTCTGTCACGGCGTCGCTACCTTCCTTTCTCGCCCAGCAAAGATTGCTTGAGCGCTAAAGGGGACATCCCAAGCATGGCGACTCAGGGGCTCTTACCAGACCTCGGGCCGCTCACCTCCTGGCCTTCACCACGGCATCGCGACCTGGCATACCAGTGACGGCTGAAGCTTGCCTGGGGACTGGGACCTATCAGCGTAGAGCGCTAAGTCCTCGTGAGGATAGAAAGGGGGAGCTTAGCTGGAACAGAACGGACACCTCACGCCAATTCATATTAAGGATATAGTATTTACAAAAGGCACGGCAGACGCCTTACATACCCCCGCGGGGTGTTGCTTTAATTCCTCGCAGGGAACAAAAGGTGCTAACCCTAAGGGACGCTACTTGCCAGCACCTCCCCAAGCGACGCCATCATCAACAGTGGGCTGCCCAGTGATGGCGCCAATCCCATCCAGATCAGTGGCGTCGGCGGCCCGATGCAGCTGCCCTACTCCGAGCGCGGCGCGATCTCGGAGGCTCGTAGCTGTCGTCGCTCCTCTCCGGGGTCGAGAGGAGTTCGGGGGAGCCGCTGAAGCCCTCAGTCCATCCGCTGCTGCCTGAGGAGCTGCAGGAGGACCAACAGGCGGGGCTGGTCCTCACCAGTTTGTCACCCCTGCCGCTTCCCTTAGGGCAGCATTCCAGCCGGCGTCCTTCTGCATCAAAGACCTTGAAGAACATCAAGGAGGCGCCGTCCTATTCAAGATGAATCACCAAGGCGCCGTTCGCGCGACAGGCCCGGGCAATCTCACCCCAGCCCCGGGGCATGAAGACCTTGCCCGGAGCGACAACCGCGACCTCCGCTCCGGTTGCAGGGGTGCCACAGTCGGCGTGCTGCAGCCAGAGCTCCAGGGCCCTGCTCGGTGGCATCTCGAAGGTGAAGGAGGGAGGAAGGCGGATCCACGAAATTGGAGGCATGCGGGCGTGGAGCACGAGCTCGCGAGAGGAGCGCTCCGCGTGGACTCCACGGGGGACGATGCGCACCACTGTGACTCGCCGGCGTCGGCGGCAACGCTGTCGGTGTTGCTCGGCGCCCTCCCCCCTGGGTCATACGACGCGGGCGTACGAGGGCAGCGGAAACCCAGGCGACGGCCGCATGTACCATAGCCTCGACACCTCCTGCCAGGCGCCTTCGTCCCAGTGACAGAGGATTGGCCGCTTCTTCAGCGGGAGGGGGTCAGGACCCTCTCTGGGGGCCTTTCCCTTCTCCTCGGCTGAGAACCGGCGGATCGGTGCCATTGGTGCAAGAGGAAGCAAGGATGAGGAAGAAGAAGAGGAGGAGTAACGGAAAGGGGTGAACTGGCGGAGCTCACGCAGCCCCGAACTTATAGCCGGGGAAGGCCAACCGCCGAGCACCATGACCTCAGGTAGTCATGACCCATATCTCTGCATGCACGGACTTGTTAAGTCGTGCGGTTGCCGAGGCGTCGTGGGAAGTGTAGATGCTGTCGTGGATCTAAGATTGACAGTAGAATGGGGGGTAAGTATGAGGAGGCAAGATCTTAGCTATGGAGGAGTTGTACGCACGAGTTTACGAGTTCAGGCCCTTCTCGGAGGAAGTAACAGCCCTACGTCTCGGAGCCCTGATGCGGTCAACTGAATATATGTGTGTGAATTACAGAAAGTGTGAACCCTTGTCCCAGAGGAGGGGGTGGCTTATATAGAGTGCTTCAGGACCCCAGCTCCCCTCGGTTACACAGGGTTCAATGCTCCTAAAGGAAAGGCGTTACTGGTAACGTCTATAGTAAAGTGTCATAAATGCTCATAATGCTATGGTTTAAATCCTGACCGTTGCAGAGTGGAGGTTTCTTCATCTTCTGGTGGTCGAGTGAGTGCATCTCCATGGTCGGGTGGATGAAGCTTTCTCTTCGACTACTTCTAATTCTTTGCAGAGATGTCCTTGGGGAGGGTATGTTAGACAGGTCCGTGACCCTACCCTAGGTACATAGCTTCATCATTAGCCCCCGAATGGATCAGGGTTTGTGTGAGGAAGGGATTGAGAACACTTCCGACCCATTCTTTGTGCTATGAATATGCCTTGTCCTGGAACAATGAGTTGAGGTGACGACGTCTACTCCTTTCTCAATCGCCTTGGTCCATTCTTGGTTGTTGTCGAGTGAACTTTCATGGTAGAATTCCCAATGATGAGGTAGAAGGTGTTTGTCTTCAATCTGACAGGTTGTTCCGCTCTCCGCGGATGTTGCGGGATTCAAATTTTGGGAAGTGCGCCAGACGGGCGGAACCGAGGTTATTGGGACGGATTAGGCAAGTCTCCTCGATCCCCGCGCCACCTTTTTCGCCACGTACTGCGCGCGCGACTGTTGCGGGATTTCTTTAGATCGCTTGGGCCCACCAGTCAGCCACTCGATGAAAGGCCTTATAAAAGGTCTCGGGCCAGGCCTCTGCTCCGCATGCTCCCATTCTCTCTTCTCTTTCTCCTGATCCCTCCACCACTCTCGCTTCTGCCTCGTTGCCGGACCTTTGCTCAAGCTCGATCCGCCACCATGGGGAAGGAGAAGACGGTGGCGCTGGAACGCGCGAAGAAGGCGACCGCGAAGGCGAAGGGCAAGCGGACCAGCCGGGGCGGATCCTCGTCGAGGTCCGGCCTGCCGGCGGGCT